>NW_024396279.1:0-42500 GCF_016617805.1 Bactrocera tryoni
ACAAGTAAGGAAGGGCTAAGTTCGGGTGTCACCGAACATTTTATACTCTCGCATGATAAAGTGATAATCGAGATTTCATTATACGTCATTTACATATTTTTCAAATACCGTATTCTTGTAAAGTTCTATTCCGCTATCATCATTGGTTCCTAATGTTTATACTCGTATTATACAGAGAAGGGATCAGATGGAATTCAAAATAGCGTTATATTGGAAGAAGGCGTGGTTCTAAACCGATTTCACCTATATTTCGTACGTGTCATCAGGGTGTTAAGAAAATATTATATACCGAATTTCATTGAAATCGGTCTAGTAGTTCCTGAGATATGGTTTTTGGTCCATAAGTGGGCGAGGCCACGCCCATTTTCAATTTTTAAAAAAAGCCTGTGTGCAGCTTCCTACTGCAATTTCTTCCGTAAAAATTTGGTGTTTCGGACGTTTTTCGTTAGTCGGTTAACGCACTTTTAGTGATTTGCAACATAACCTTTGTATGGGAGGTGGGCGTGGTTATTATCCGATTTCTTCCATTTTGAACTGTATATGGAAATGCCTGAAGGAAACGACTCTATAGAGTTTGGTTGACATAGCTATAGTGGTTTCTGAGATATGTACAAAAAACTTAGTAGGGGTCGGGGCCACGCTCACTTTTCCAAAAAAATTACGTCCAAATATGCCCCTTCCTAATGCGATCCTTTGTGCCAAATTTCACTTTAATATCTTTATTTATGGCTTTGTTATGACTTTTTATAGGTTTTCGGTTTCCGCCATTTTTTGGGCGTGGCAGTGAGCCGAGTTTGCCCATCTTCGAAATTAATCTTCTTATGGAGCCAAGGAATACGTGTACCAAGTTTCATCATGATATCTCAATTTTTACTCAAGTTACAGCTTGCACGGACGGACGGACGGACAGACGGACGAACGGACAGACAGACATACGGATTTCGACTCTACTCGTCGCCCTGATCACTTTGGTATATATAACCCTATATCTGACTCTTTTAGTTTTAGGACTTACAAACAATTGTTATGTGAACAAAACTATAATACTCTCGTTAGCAACATTGTTGCGAGAGTATAAAAAGGTGAACTAAAATCTGAATATGATGGTGTGTTAGAAGCATACCTCCATTGAGATCATAGGGAGGAAGTAAACCCAGGGGAGAAAATCGTCAACGGCAAATACTACTCCTTTTATCTGCCACATCACGCAGTAGTAAAGCCAGACAAAAAACAACAAAAGTAAGAGTTGTCTTTAATGCCTCGAAAACCACTAGTTCGGGGAATTCCCTAAATGATATCCTATTTACGGGACCCACACTCCAACCAGATTTAATGCTTCTGATATTAAATTGGCGTATATTCAAATACGTATTCAATGGGGACGTTGAAAAAATGTATCGGCAAATAGTCGTACATAAAGACGACCAAGATTTTCAACGTAGTATGTTCCGAAGATCCCCCACCAGTCCTTTACGCGACTTCAAATTAAAAACAGTTACCTTTGGCGTTAACTGTGCACCATATCTAGCCATTCGAATATTCCACGAATTGGCTGACAACACAAAGTCATAATTTCCTCTGGCAACTGAAGTGTTGAAAACTCAAACGTGTGTAGACGACATTCTGTCGGGAAGTCACATTCTTCCACAAGCATACGAGGCCTTATCAAAGGTAATATAAGCCCTCAAATGCGCAGGGTTTCCATTAAAAAGGATTACGGCAAATCACCCAAATATACTTAAAAATATTCCAAACGAAAGTTAGTTGGACACTAATTTCCTTATATTCGAAAAGGAAAGTACAACAAAAACACTAGGCATCCAATGGAATGCGATATCGGACAAGTTCTCATACACGACAGAGTCCATATCCGCATTATCAGCCATAACGAAAAGGCAGATATTATCCTCGGTGGCAAAACTTTTCGACCCCGCAGGATGGCTTTCGCCAATTATGATCCAAGCGAAAATCTTAATAAAAGAACTATGGCTAGATGGAACCGATTGGGACGAACAAGTGAAACATCTTCCCTTAGAAAAATGGTCCCAGTTCGCAAACAATCTGAATGATATTTCTCAAAATCAAATTCCGCGATGGGTAAATTACTCCCCCGATCACAAAGTCGAATTACATGGCTTCTGTGACGCCTCAGAAAAGGCATACTGCGCTACTGTCTACGTGCGCACGCAAAGTGACACCACGACCACAAGCCACTTATTAGTAGCAAAAGCAAAGGTGGCACCTTTAAAAACTATAAGTCTCCCACGACTTGAATTATGTGGCGCACTACTACTTTCCAAATTAGTAGCTATGGTGCAAATGCATTTAAATATGACAAAATGCAAACTATATCTGTGGTCCGATTCAGAAATTGTACTAGCCTGGTTGGAAAAACCACCACATGCATGGAAGACGTATATTTCTAATTGAACGTCCCAAATACTTGACCTAGTGGGATCAGCCACTTGGCGTCAGGTAGCCAGTGCTGACAATTATGCCGATCTAGGTACAAGAGGGTGCAAGCCACTGCACCTTGCCACCACCACCCTCTGGTGGAATGGCCCCCGATGGTTGATAGAATCTCCTGATTCTTGGCCACAGTCCCCCATGCGCAACATTATCGCACCAGAAGGTCGAAAAATCGCCACCTTTCACACATTATTGAATGATGCCGACATCCTTGAACGATTTTCATCGTTTCCAAAAGCTCTCAGAGTAGTTGCTTATATGTTCAAATTTATCGAGCAACTCAAAAGCAAAGTAAAAGGATCACATAATTTCCCATGCAACACAGTGACGCACCTAGAGTTACAAAAGGCAAAGGTCGCACTAATAGCATATACACAAGCGCGCTACTTCAGCCGCGATATATCACTACTAAGAGAATCGAAGCCGATTGATAAAAAGAGCTCACTCTTAGTTCTAAACCCATTTCTGGACACGGATGGTCTGCTTCGTGCCAATGGTCGCCTTGCTAATTCGAGCCTAACATGCAATGAACGCCACCCCATAATAATTCCTGAGAGGTCACCATTTGCCACATTATTCCTCCATTACATCCACTTGTTAATGCTACACGCCGAACATCACCTCATGCAACATATGGTACGCCAGGAGTATTACATCCCCCGTCTTAAGCCGCAAATTAAGAAGTGCATCTTCACGTGCCAGATTTGCACTATGCACAAACAGAAGATGCGAACGCAGATTATGGCAGCATTTCCACCGGAACGCTGCAATTTCGCTCTGCCTTTCACCACAACAGGTGTTAATTTTGCTGGGCCTTTCCAGGTAAAGGCGTCCCTGTTAAGGTCTCCCACTCTCATGAAAGGCTATGTGGCTGTCTTTGTATGTTTCACGACAAAGGCAGTACATCTTGAGCTATGTAGTAATCTGACGACGGAGGCTTTTCTCGAGGCATTTGCTCGCTTCGTCGCCCGACGTGGCTTCCCATCCAAAATCATGAACAATAATGACAAAACCTTTATTGGGGCTCAACGAGCCACAGGAACGCAATTTGTGGATTTTTTAAGACAAGTGTCACCCGACATCGTACAAAAGTACGCCCCTCAAGGTATCAATTGGCAATTTATACCCCCAAGCGCCCCTCATATGGGCGGTTTATGGGAATCAGCTGTAAAAAGCTTCAAATCTCATTTCAAACGGGTAGCTGGAAATTATAAATTCAATTACGAAGAGTTCACGATGTTATTAAATCGAATTAAAGCCGACAATCCTGCCGACCTACGTACAAGAGGGTGCAAGCCACTGCACCTTGCCACCACCACCCTCTGGTGGAATGGCCCCGATGGTTGATAGAATCTCCTTATTCTTGGCCACAATTTCCCATGCGCAACATTATCGCCCCAGAGGGTCGAAAAATTGCCACCTTTCACACATTATTGGATGATGCCGACATCCTTGAACGATTTTCATCGTTTCCAAGAGCTCTCAGAGTAGTTGCTTATATGTTCAAATTTATCGAGCAGCTCAAAAGCAAAGTAAAAGGATCACATAATTTCCCATGCAACAAAGTGACGCACCTAGAAGTACAAAAGGCAAAGGTCGCACTAATAGCATATACCCAAGCGCGCTACTTCAGCCGCGATATATAGTTACTAAGAGAATCGAAGCCAATTGACAACAAGTAAGGAAGACTAAGTTCGGGTGTCACCGAACATTTTATACTCTCGCATGATATAGTGATAATCGAGATTTCATTATACGTCATTTACATATTTTTCAAATACCGTATTTTTGTAAAGTTTTATTCCGCTATCATCATTGGTTCCTAATGTTTATACTCGTATTATACAGAGAAGGCATCAGATGGAATTCAAAATAGCTTTATATGGGAAGAAGGCGTGGTTGTGAACCGATTTCACCTATATTTCGTACATGTCATCAGGGTGTTAAGAAAATATTATATACCGAATTTAATTGAAATCGGTATAGTAGTTCCTGAGATATGGTTTTTGGTCCATAAGTGGGCGAGGCCACGCCCATTTTCAGTTTCTAAAAAAGCCTGGGTCCAGCTTCCTTCTGCAATTTCTTCCGTAAAATTTAGTGTTTCTGACGTTTTTTGTTAGTCCGTTAACGCACTTTTAGTGATTTTCAACATAACCTTTGTATGGGAGGTACGCGTGGTTATTATCCGATTTCTTCCATTTTTAAACTGTATATGGAAATGCCTGAAGAAAACGACTCTGTAGAGTTTGGTTGACATAGCTATAGTAGTTTCCAAGATACGTACAAAAAACTTAGTAGGGGGCGGGGCCACGCCCACTTTTCCAAAAAAAATACGTACAAATATGTCCCTCCCTAACGCGATCCTATGTGCCATTTCACTTTAATATCTTTATTTATGGCTTAGTTATGACACTTTTTAGGTTTTCGGTTTCCGCCATTTTGTGGGCGTAACAGTTGGCCGATTTTGCCCATCTTCGAACTTAGCCTTCTTATGGAGCCAAGGAATACGTGTACCAAGTTTCATCATGATATCTCAATTTTTACTCAAGTTACAGCTTGCACGGACGGACGGACGGACAGACGGACAGACAGACATCCGGATTTCGACTCTACTCGTCACCCTGATCACTTTTGTATATATAACCCTATATCAGACTCTTTTAGTTTTAGGACTTACAAACAACCGTTATGTGAACAAAACTATAATACTCTCCTTAGCAACTTTGTTGCGAGAGTATAATAAAAAAGCTTATTGTCCTCCAAACATTTTGGTGACCCCGACGGGATCGTGGAATTAGCATCGTATTAATAAATCGTAATTTTTCGCAAATTTGTTTAAAACTTTGTGGTCTTTGACAAAAAAATAGCACCAAAGAAAATGGAATCAGTTGAATCCAAGAAGAAGCTGGATTAATTTGTCCAACAAGTCACCCTACTCAACAACACGTTGACTTTCGATGTCTTGCGTGAGTTCGACGAAGCTGCAGTGGAAGTATCTATTGAGCAAGTGGATAGGCTGGAAAAAAGGTTCGATTCTCTCTAAACGCAACTAGAGGACAACGATGCTGACGATTTCTTAGCGGAATTTACCAACCACTATATCGAGGTAAAAACCAAGCTGACACGTCAGCGGCACGCTTGCCGAGCTTCCGAAGCTCACAGCCGTTTGCTGGCGATCAAACTTCAATTATTGTCTCTCAGCCAAAGCAGAGGTTACCGGTCCTGCAAATTCCAACGTTCAACGGTAAATATTCGGATTGGCCAGATTTTTTCTCGATGTTCAACACCGTTGTACATCAGGACGTAGATCTTACAAGAATTGAGAAATTCCAGCACCTTCGGTCAAGTCTACGTGATGCAGCGTTGAACACCATTCGTTCATTAGAGATAAGTGAACAAAATTTTGATAAGGCTATTGATTTACTAAGAGCTAGATTTGATAATAAACGCTTGAATTTCCAGGCTCATATCGGAGATATTTTTCAGCTCAAGAGGGTAGAGGGTGATAGGGTTGCCAAACTTCGAGAGCTCAGCGATACCTTAAATGCTCACTTGCGAGCGTTGCAAACTATGGGAACGAAGGAACAGATTGCTGACTGCTTGCTCATTCAACTAGTGTCTCAAAATATAGAGTCAAATCTCGCGCGAAGTGGGAGGAACAAACACCTGTTAGCGAAATACCTACATGGAATTCAATGGCTAGATTTTTGGAGCAACGCTGCCAGCAACTGGAAAATATAGAGAATGTCCTTGGACTTCCGGAAAAATAGGTAGGCAAAAAATTGTCAAATTCCATCAGTCGTAGGTGCTTTTAACGGCAGCTGAAGCAGGAGAGTTCGTTCTCTTAGCAACCGCCATTATTTATGTAAAAAATCGATCTGGTTCCCTCATTCCCTGCAGGGCTCTGCTAGATTCTATGTCACAATTAAACTTTGTAACCAATCGACTCGCTAATCAACTGCAAGGAAGGTCAAATCTTCACAGTTCATTTCTGGTATAGGCCAAAATGATTTCGCTGCAAATCATATCGTCAATTTCGACCTGCATTCGCGCATTAACGATTACATTGCCAAATTGTCTGCAGTTATCACCTCCACCATCACCGATGTTCAACCATCTCGTTCTTTAAAGGGTATTAATTGGAATATACCACAAAACAAACGCTTAGCAGACCCACACTTTTTCGAACCGCAGCGCGTTGATATCCGTATGCTCATTGGAGCTAGTTTATTCTTTGACCTGCACTGCGTTGGCCAGATACGCCTGGCTGAAAATTTACCACTTTTACAAAAAACAACACTAGGGTGGGTTGTATTAGGCGCTACAACATACAACACTTCGAAGCTATCTTGCTTAGCAGCCATCGACGGGCTCTAGCAAATAACTCAGATGACGACTTACATAACCTATGTAGTTCAACGCTTTTGGGAAATAGAGAATTGTATTGGCTCAACACCTAAGACTATAATAGAGGAGGATTTGTGCGAAGAGCATTTTATAAAAACCCATACACGATTGGAATCTGGTGAGTTTTCGGTTCGATTACCAACAAAATCTCCTTCTTGCGAACTAGGAGAGTCGTATCAACAGGCTGTCAATCGATTCAAGGCTTTAGAGCGGAAATTTCAGCGCAATGCTGAACTAAAAAACCAATATTCGTCATTCATTAAAGAGTACTTTGATTTGAACCAAATGTCAGTCGTTGACACTATACCAAAGCAAATTTCAATGAATTTTATGCCACATCACTGTGTTTTAAAGGCTGATAGCACAAAAACAAAACTGCGTGTGGTTTTTGATGGCTCTGCGCCAACCAGCAATGGACATTCGTCGAATTCGATTCTGATGAAAGGACCAACCATTCAACCTTCACTTTTTGGTATTTTGCTTCGATTTCGCACCTTCAAAATTGCTCTTACTGCAGACATTTGTAAAATGTATCACTGTGTAAGGAAGTCTAATCCAGACAACTTCCTGCAGTGTGTAATATGGAGTGACAAACCGAATGAAGATTTTATCATTTTTAAGTTAGATACCGTCACCTATGGAAGGAAGCCAGCTTCTTTGATTACCGGTGCAGGCTCCTTGGGCGAAGCAAAGGTGATATTAAATGAGACTAAAAAGTGTTTGTCTCTCGGAAACTTTCACTTGAGGAAATGGTGTTCGAATGATGATCGAGTTTTGATCGATATTGAGGATAATGACAAAGAGGACTTCTTAACCTTCGACGAGGGTACAAGCATAACAAAGACACTTGGATTGGTTTGGGATCCAAAGTTGGACGTATTCATATTTTCCTTTTCACCCTTCGGAACACCGGCTAAGGTAACTAAATGCACAATCCTTTCGGCTATAGCCAGGATTTACGACCCCCTTGGTCTGATCGGACCTGTGGTGGCCAAAGCCAAAATATTCTTGCAGCATTTGTGGAAAGAGAAGCTACATTGGGACGAAAGCCCACCTCAAGCAATTCAAACAGAATGGCTAGAAATATGCAATATGATGCGAGTGAGGCTGCTTATGGGGCCCGCATATGCGTACGCGCTGAAAGAGGCGGACTCATCCGAACCAATCTTCTTTGCTCCAAATCTCGCGTAGCTCCACTAAAACCTCTAACGGTACCGAGGCATGAGCTAAGTGGTGCATTACTCTTAGCTGAATTAATCGCAAAGGTAATCAATTCAACGCATTTCAAAGCAAAAGGAGTATTTTGCTGGTCTGACTCCACAACAGTGCTATCGTGGTGAACCAGCTAATTTCAACGTTTTTGTCGCAAATCGCATTAACAACATTCAAACTCTCCCAACAGGTATGGTTTGGAGCCATGTTCCAACAGATTCCAACCCAGCGGAAGTTCTTTCAAGAGAGCTAGCCCCAAGGAACTACTAAACATGGATTTATGGAAATACGGTCCCCCTTATCTGGGTGTCGATCAATTTAACTGGCCTAAATCTCCTCTCCTACCAACAAAGGACTTGCCCGAGGGTCGAAAGCGTGCACTTGTGTTTATTTCTACTTTAGACATGTCCTTAAGTTGCAAATTTGTTAACTCATTTGAACAATTACAGAGAGTATATGCATATATTTATCGGTTTTCCAGAAGAGCTGGGATGAGATTTTCTAGACCACTCAAATAAGGGAATTACAGGAAGGAACTTTTATACTTATACGAATGATTCAAAGGGCGCTTCTTCGAGATGAATTCAAAGCACTTGAATCCAAAGAGGCGATAAAGTCTTCATCTGAAATTCGTTCGATCGTTCCCTTTCTCGACGAGCGCGGTTTACTTCGAGTTGGTGGAAGACTTCAGTATTCAAATTTTGATTTTCCATCGAAACGCCCAATTAATTTGCCAAAACGTCACCCGGTGACTGACGCAATCATCAGCAGTTTTCATAGGAAACTTTTACACGCTGGACCTCAATCGCTATTAGCATCTATTCGTCTACAGTATTGGCCTATTGGCGGGCGTAAAACCGTAAGTCGAATTATTAACAAATGCGTTCGTTGTTTTCATGTCAATGTTAATGGGAAATTTACCTTCGGAAAGGGTTAAATGCAATCGAGCATTCTATAACTACTAAGTGGACTTTTGTGGGCCATTTTTCCACAAATCGGACGTACGCAATAGAGCTCCAATTAAATGCTACATTTGCATCTTTGTTTGTTTCGCCACCAAGTCCGTTGATTTGGAGCTGGTAAAGGATTTGGCAACCTCTTCATTCCTCGCAGCCCTTAAGAGATTTATTTGTACGCCTGGCAGACCTCAAACTATATGGTCGGACAATGCCACCAATTTTGTTGGAGCCAAAAATCGGAACTGAAAAAACTCTTTTTGAGCCAAGAGCATTCGAAAGTGATTCACGAGCAGTGTGCGAACAATCCAAATTGAATGGAAGCTGATACCCCCTCGCTCTCCCCAGTTTGGAGGTTTATGGGAGGCTGCAGTCAAAATGGCCGGATATCATTTTTATAGAGTTGTGGGCCTTTATAAATTAAGCTTTGATGAGCTTCGTACACTTGTGTGCCAAATATCCGCGATTATAAATTTACGACCGCTATGTCCCATTACAGAGAGTCCTGACGATCTCGAAGTGCTTACCCCAGCGCACTTTCTCATCGGCACACCCTTCACATCCGTGATAGAACCTGACATCACTCCTCTCAACATTAACCATCTTAGCAGATGGCAGCGAGTGTGCTGCTTGCAACAACAATTCTGGAAGAAATGGCAAGCAGAATATCTAACTCTTCTGCAATAACGCCATAAATGGCACTCATCTTCGCCGGATCTCAAGCTCGGGGACGTGGTTTTGATAAAGGACGAGAACAATGCCCCGCTAAAGTGGCATTTGGCTAGAGCCATAGAAATCATTTCCGGAAAGGACCAGGTGGTGCGAGTCGCAGTTTTAAAGACATCAAATGGCGTGTACAAGCGAGCTGTTTGAAAGCTGTGTCTCCTAACAACTGATGATAATATGTTGAAAGCCTAAACCTTTCAACAGGCGAAGTATGTTTAGAAATAGATACATAGTTTATATGCGAATTTAGTAGTAGAAATAATCCCTGCTACTGTTATACATATTTTGTTAAGTACCAACGCTCTTAGCACTTAATTTTATACAAAAACACTATAACATTGTTTAAAACTAGATGTTTGATTGCTTTAAGTCTGACCGGAAATCGCCAAACCGGTTTTGTCTATTTGAGTGACTTTGATAACGCACTCTTATCATACTTGCATAGGCAAGCATACATACCTACGTTAATGTAAATGCAGAGAATTAGAACATGTACTATCTCAGCTGATCTTTATACCGTACTTGAGGTAAAAGAAAGGCTGTAGGTTAATCAACTTGTTAAGCTGTTAATTTCGGTTAGCCGTATAATTAATGTCACGGTAACCGCAAGCGCAAGCAATCAAACAATATTAAATAATATATAAAATAATTAAATTCGTGGTTTTTCTTTTGAAACATTTAAACTGGCAATAAAAAAGCTTATTGTCCTCCAAACAACCAACTTTTCCACTATTTATGTGTCTACGACAAAGATCTATGAAATTATTTTCTTCGTGTTGCCTTGTTCATCAGATTCCATAATTTTCTTTTTTGTTAAAATGATTTATATATTGAAGCGATTTACAATAGTATGTAAAATTGGAAAATGATCATTTAGTTCCTCCTCTTGAGAGTGGGTTGTAGCATTTGTGCTTATGTTATATTCTTCCAGTGAATGAATCTCGCCTGTGTTACTATCTATTCTACTTAGAAAATCGACTACGTTATTTTCCTTTCCTTTCACGTAATTTATATTAATATTGTATTCAACTAGTTGAATTAACCATCTTTGCAATCTTGGGTTAATGTCTTTCCTCTTGCTTTTTATTTGGAGCCACTTACATAAGTGGTTGGTGATCAGTTAAGAGATTAAATGCTCTGCCGTAAATGTATGGTCTATAATATGTCACTGCCCATACAAAAGCTAGTAGTTCTTTTTCTGTAGTGGAATAAATTCTTTCGTGTTTGTTAAGTCTTCGACTAGCATAGCTTATAGGATGACTGTCTTGAGTTAATACTGCGCCAATTGCAAAGTCACTTGCATCAGTTGAAATGCCAAATTTTTTACTAAAGTCTGGATATTTCAATATTGGTGAGCTTACAAATAAATTTGTAAGTTTTTCAAAGGATTATATGTACCTACTCATTTTATGGTCGACAAAGAGGCTTTTTGCTCGTTGGGCTGGACAGAGTTATGGTGGTTTATGTACGGCGTATATTGGTGTGTGTGTAAGTGTAGACTGCTGCTTCCAGTCGATAAGTGTTGTCTCCAAGTGTGGTGAGTGTGCAAGTGTTGCTTTGTGAGTGGTGTATGAGGGCGAGTGAGGGCGGGAAGCTTAACTCATTTAGCCATCCCGGCCCCCCTAGGCGAATGTTCAGCCTAGTAATCGCTGAAGCTGCTGCAACATTGCCACAACGTTGCTGAGCCCGGCAGTACGTCAATGGTGCGGCCTTTGATAACGATACGCGTCGGTGTTGGGGCAACCTCAGGACGGGGCACACTGATGGCCGATCGCATTGTTGGCGTTGACAGTTGACTATTTTCTGAATCCATATTTGCCTGTATGGAGAAAAAGTGGAGTTTAGTTGCAACCCAATAGTATAAATTATGAAAAATGTGTCTGTTTTTAACCAGCTTTATTTGGTTTGTCGAGGCCCATTACTTATGATTTATCATATTTGCGGTTTATTTCGGTTTTGCTTATTAGACAGATTTTTCAATCTCTGCATGTCGGTATTATAATACGGATTGTTTATTATGCGCATTTTCGTTATTATCTGCAGTTGGTAAGAAGCATATTTTAACGAGCGATCTCGTTAGAGTTCCGTTTTGAGTACGGAGGTCAACTACTCACATGTGACCGTCGGAGCCGTGATGTAGCTTGTCTATGCGACCAAGCCGCCATTCTATAGAGGGGAGACAGTTGTCATGTATTAGGACAAAACCTCCAAGCTTTGACGCCTTTTTGGGAGTTTTCCAGCGGTACCTTTTATGAAGGTCCTTTATATACTCCTTCTTCCATCGGCGGCTAAAATCATGATTCACGACTCCACGCCTGGCTCAGGTATGGCCAGAATGGGTGCTCCTTTGAGAAAGTGCCCTGGTGTAAGAGCTGTTAGATCTAAGGGATCTTGCAAGAGTGTCGTCAATGGCCGTGAATTGAGAACGGCTTCAAAACGAATTAATAATGTGGTAAATTCTTCAAAGTTAAATTTGTAGTTTCCAGCTTCTTTTTTAAAGTGGGATTTAAAGCTTTTTACCGCTGATTCCCATAAACCACCCATATGAGAAGCGCTTGGAGGGATGAACTGCCAGTTAATGCCTTGGGGAGCGTACTTTTGTACAATCTCAGGTGAAACTTGATTGATAAAGTCCACAAACGGTTTTTTAGTGGCTCTTTGAGCTCCTATAAATGTCTTGCCATGTCGCTCATGAATTTTGACGGAAAGCCACGTCGTCCGACAAAGCGAGCAAATGCCGCGAGAAAAGCCTCTTTGTCATAGCTCGAGGTGTACTGGTTTTGTCGTAAAACAGACAAAGACAGCCACATAGCCTTTCCTTAGTGTGGGAGACCTTAGCATGGATGCCTTTATTTGAAAAGGCCCAGAAAAATCGACACCTGTGATAGTGAAGGGCAGAGCAAAGTTGCAGCGTTCCGGTGGAAGTGCTGCCATAATCTGCGTTCGAATCTTTTGCTTATGCTTAGTGCAGATCTTGAACAAAAAAATGCATTTCTTTGTCTGCTGCTTAAGTCTTGGGATACAAAACTCTTGGCGGACTATTTGTTGCATGAGGCGGTGTTCTGTGTGTAATAATATGAGATATAATGTGGCAAGTTGCGATTTTTCTGGTATAACAATGGGATGACTTTTGTTATACGTTAGGCTTGAATTGACAAGCCGACCATTTGCACGAAGTAGACTCTTCGTATCTATGAATGGATTTAGTAATAGTAGGGAGCTCCTTTTATCAATCGGCTTCAATTCTCTTAGTACTGATATCTCTCGGCTGAAGTAGCGCGCTTGAGTAGATGCGATAAGAGGGTCCTTTGCTTTTTGTAAGTCTAGGTGCCTCACTGTATCGCCTTGGGGATATACTGTGCGTATTCCCTTATTTCTAAGTTTGAGTTGCTCTACGAATTTGAGCATGTTAGCGATTACTGTATCGCCTTGGGGATATACTGTGCGTATTCCCTTATTTCTAAGTTTGAGTCGCTCTATGAATTTGAGCATGTTAGCGATTACCCTGACGGCTCGGGGGTAAGATGAAAATCTATCCAGGATGTCAGTATCATCCAATGTTGTATGAAAGGAGTCGATCTTTCGACTTTCTTGGGCAATAATGTTGCACATGGGCGTTTGTGGCAAAGAATCCGGAGATTCTGTTAACCATCGGGGGCCATTCCACCAGAGGGTGGTGGTGGCAAGGTGCAGAGGTTTGCACCCTCTTGTACCTAGATCAGCAGGACTGTCAGCACTGGCTACGTGTCGCCAAGTGGCTGATCTCAATAGGTCAAGAATTTGAGACGTTCGATTAGAAATATATGTCTTCCATGCATGCGGTGGTTTTTCCAACCAGGCTAATACAATCTCGAAATCGGACCAGAAAAATAATTATACTTCGAGAGAGTAGGAACTTTGGTTGTTTGCTGTTGGAGCAAAAGACTCCTCAAAATCCAGTAGAGCGTCTGCAGCTCTTGTTAAGGCCCTGATGAACTCCATTGCTTTTGAAAATTGAACCGGACCAGCAAAAATATTGTACAAAATCGGATCTAAATCTTTGAAATTAAAATTTAAAAATATATGCAAATATGTTGCAAAAGTTTAGAAGTTTTAGAACCAATAACGAACAAACTACAAATTGAGTTGATGATAGGTAGTGCGTTTCTTTGAGAAGTGTGAGTTTCGAAAGAACAAAAAAAACAAAATAAATTAATTACTTTATTAAAATCTTTTCTTCGTTTAAATTTATTTTGAATGTGTTTGCTGGGAAGTCGTCCCAATGCCCTTGCACGCCTAGTCTTCGACTATGTACACAAACAAAAATTGATAAAAATTCACAAGCATTTATTTGATTTATTTTATTTATATCAACAATTCACTTTCACTTTGGCTTATCGGGTTATTTTCGAACTATTGCAAATTCACCACAACACTTTTTTGTTTGTTGCTATCCTTCTGGGATAGCTGTTGCACTGCTTTGCCTTTTGATTTCTTGCCGTCGCTCACTTCACTTGTTTTATTTTTTGGTGTCGCTCACTTCAATTGTTTTATTTTTTTTATACTTGCCTTTACTGCTATTCGAACAATATATGGAAAGGCATAGTTGAGGGGCTAGACTCAAATTAACCTCAAAAGAAACTGAGAGAGAATTGTAAACGCTCCAGACGATGTTTGTGCGTCCGAGAAATTTTTAATTTATATATTCTAATAACAGTGTGCTTTATTGTAATATATAAAGTGAAATGATCAGTGCATTTGCGATGTGTGTTTATTGTTGTACTCAAATGAAATACAATACTACTTGCAGTGTGCGTTGATTTTGTGGGTAGAGTGCCAAAAATAAGTTTTGGTCTCCATTTCTCCATTTATTGCCTTATAGCTCGCAGAGCATAAGTCCAAAATATGTTTGGCCGTAACCTTGTGTATTGCTAAAATCAACTTTTTACCTGTTCTCCGGCTCGAAAGGAAAATGATAATTCGGTGGAGGAGCAAGGTGTGGCTCGCTTCGTGGTTGAGGGTGGCCGTGGGGAAACGGACGGCGCAAATCATTCTACATAAAATAATGAATAAAGAACAAAATCTTTCTTGTAATAAATATATATTTAATAAAAAAATTTGGAACTCTGGAAATTTGCCACGTCTGGATAGGTTAAGCTGTCGCAAAGGCGTTGGATGCGTTCGAATTAAAACTTCGAAGAAGAGATTGCTCTGCCGATTCAGACGCATTACTTTATATACAAGTATATATAGATACATCATCTATGTATATTGAACTCATTTGTTACAAAATATATGATAACCGAAGAAGCGGCCAACCGATTTTGTGCCCACTTCCCACAAACCATATACTAAATAGTCAAATGTGATAATTGAAGAACATCTCAACGGATTTTGTACCAACTTCACATTAACCATCCACCTAATGGTCGAAACAAAACCTAAAGATTGGGTTTGAATAAGTGAGTCCATTCCCAAATTATGAAATTACAACCGAAAGTGGCCTTAATTTCTATACACATAAGTGAAGAACAGCTCAACCGATTTTGTGCAAACTTCACATAATCTATCTACTAAATAGTCGAAACAAAGTCTAAAGATTTGGTTCGAATAGATGAGTCCGTTCGTAAGTTTTAAAATTACCAGGAGAAGTCGCCTTAAGGGGTCAATAGGGTAATCTGGCCTGTTTGTTTGAATTTTTTTTTCTTAGAAATTTTTATTCTACAATAGAACTTTTTCACATATCATGAGGTATATCGTAGAGTGTGGACACGATTTCTCATGTTTGGATCATCTGAAACACAAAAACCTACTTTATTCTTAAAAAGTATGTGAATGGTTATCGTCATTAATAGAATCATGAAAAAATTTTGATAAATAAAAAAGTAATTAATGTTTTTTTTAATTTTTCCCCATGTTTTTTTACATTAATTTTGTCATAACATTGTCAATAAATTATAAAATTTATGAATCTTATAGGAACAGTAGTCAGGCGTTTTGTGAACATTTAAAAAAAATTAAGCAAATCGGTTGAGTAGTTCGATCGGAATCATGTCCGTACGTTTAAAAAGTGTGTTTTGAAATAAAACGCGTTTAAAGTGTCAGGTGTGCACTCCGAGCGTTCCGAACGTTGAGTTGTATTATTATTTTTGGGCTTTTTTCGAAACCTTCCAATGGTAAAGTGGGCAAAAACAAAAATTAAAAAAAAAATTACCCTACTGAACCTTTAATTTCTGTACCCCTTTCAGACCTGAGAAATTAAAGTTTACAGATTTTAACGCCGCTTCGCACAGTTGCTAATATAACCATCGTGCATGCAATAAAAATAAGAAAAAAAATATCCGAAGAAGGATTCCTAGAAAAAGGACTCGCACAATTGTGTATTACCGGTTTTAAGGCCATATTAGTGAAAGCAAAAGCAGTGCGATTTAAAAAGCTTATTTCAAAAAAAAAAAAATGATTTTATATTGATGGAATGTATTTAAAAATAAAATTCATGTACATTTATTGAAAGCGATCATTTTTTTGTGTAGTACTCCTGAAAACAGTTTTTATTTTTGGTTAGGCAGAGAAATACATCGCATTTGGAGCATTTTATTTTAGTTCTGCTTGTACATTCTTTCACGCGGCACATCCGTGGTGTTGTCATATCCATTGCTTCTGGCCAGTGATCATACCGATCAGTACGTACATCAACAAGAGGATCCAGGAGTCTTAATTGGTGGATTAATTGGCCTTTCAGTGAATTTGGCCAATACTTCGCCGAGCTCAGTTTTAAACTTAAATAGGTCTTTAATATTCTTTTTTCGCATGCCCGCCTTTAGTGCATCGGCTCTCCATGCATTGCATACTGCCATGTCAGTCAAATGAAAAGTTGTTTTTACAGTCCAATTCTTCGTTTTTATAAAAATTCTGTAGTATTCCATTGACTGATCATCTGCGTCGACTCCACCCATCCGTTGTAACGCTTCACGATTTGAGGGCATGGTACATTAATGTGCTTGCGTTCCTTTTTGCACCACCTTTGTACCACTCCAACTGGGTTTTTTCCACATTCTGTGGATACTAACTTAATGCACTTGCTATCGCGCCATTTAACTGCAACTACATTACCTTTGAAAAACTGGCTTATGTCTCCTCTATTCATATTTCGGTCTAACGGGAAATCCATCCTCTGCACAGGCTATCGGTTTAAAGCAATGGTCCCAGTAGCCTTGTAGCCGAGTTCCAGAAGCTTTTCTGAAAGCGGAATCGTGGTAAAGTACCGATCAAAATAGAGAAAACTACCTTTCGGCAAATGTTTTGTCAATCTGATGACAATAGACGGTCCAACTCCCAAGCCAGTGTCAGAAAAAGTTCCTGCTCCTTGAAATATTTCGAAATCGACGACGAGCCCGCTGGAAGTCGCAACAACAAGGTTCTTAAGACCTACAGGTTTCGGTTTATTTTTAACGTTTGCCGCATGGACGCCCTTCCTGTAAATGGGATCATTTGCTTATCAATCCAGTATTCCGTAATTTCTGTTGCTGGTGCTTAGCACCGAGATCTAACCCAGTCTATAACCGTCTGAATCTTAAACAGTTTGTTTGTCGGAGGCTGTAGAGTATCAAGAAAATGGAGGATGTTGCTTAATTTTAAGAATTTATCTCTGGCCATCGCGTTTTTTATTTGTGCTAATCCGAAGCCTTCCGACCAATACATCCGAACTCTGGGGTAAGCTAGGCAATCCATTATACTATGCAGTCCATAAAGATTTTTAATATCGGCAGCAGTAGCATTGAGGACACATCCATGCTGAGATAAGTGATACTTATTCGTGAAAACGCGGCGTTTTGAAAATGATCTTCAGGAAAATATTTCTGAAAATACTGCATGGGAGTACCAATTAAAATATTTCCTTGATAACTTGTTTGTTGCGGTGGCGTCGAGTCAACAAAACCTACGCTTTTCCAGACTTCATCCCTAGCAGATACGCTTGTATTTACATGGAAGCTGGAAGTAAAATTTCATCTTCTGAAGAAGTTTCATTACAATCCGTCTCGGATGAGCCACCCATTTGCCTATTTGGTGGTTCCCAGAGCGCATCATCATTTGAGTCATCAGAACTAAAGTCAGCATGGAAATTTTCCAATATTTGGAGAACTTGAAGCACGTCCTCATTAAGATTGAAATTGAAATGAATGACCTGGAATGACTGGAATGACTGGAATGACTGGAATTGTGCGGGTAAATGAAAATGCGAGGTCAAAGCCTGAAGCGCACAATTGTTTGGTCCTTTTTTAAACTTGTTGAAAACACTTAATTTAATTATAATTTTTTCACAATAAGACAATATATAGTTTATTTAGTATTTTTCAATACACATTTTTTCAAAACATCACGAAACTAAAACACTGCACAAAATTTACTTCAATTTACCTCTTTTCATTCTTGACAACACGGCTGAACACTTCAAAACTTTGCAAATTGTGACAAAAATATACAAAAAATCAAAGCAACCGTTGAAAAGAACCGTTAGAAATAAATGGGGCAATGCTTTCGGGTCTTAAAACATAGTAAAGCGAAAAAAAATTTAACATATTTTTAGTTTTATCCGCACAATTGTGTATTGAAAGTCTGAAAGGGATACACATAACTGAAGAAACGCTCAAGCGATTCTGTGCAAACTTCACACAAGCTATCTACTAAATAGTCAAATATGATAACTGAAAAACTGCTCAAACCAATTTTATGCAAACTTCACACAAACCATCCGCTAAATATCGAATATCGAATTCATTCACAACCTTAAGATTTGGTTTGCGTAGGTGAGTCCGCTCGAAAGCTATAAAATTACAACGAAAACTGGCCTTACTTTCTATATCTATGTATATTGAATTATTTTCACAGAAGTTATCTACTAAACAGTCAAATCTGATAACTGAAGAGCCGCTCAACCGATTTTGTGCAAACTTTACACAAACCATCCGCTCAATAGTCAAAACAAAGCTTAAAGATTTTGTTTGTATAGGTGAGTCCGTTCGAAAGTTATAAAATTGCAACGAAAATTGGCTTTACTTTCTATATACACACATAAATATACCATTTTTGTATATTAAATTCATTTGTTAAAAAAAAATGTGATAACTAGAAAACCGCTCAACCGATTTCATTCAAACTTTACGCAACCCATCCACAAAATAGTCGAAGCAAAGCCTACAGATTTGGTTTGAATAGATGAGTCCATTCTTAAGTTATAAAATTGCAACGAAATATGGCATATGTATATAGATATAGCATTTATGAATAGTGAACTCATTTGTTACAAAAAATGTGATAACTGAAAAACCGCTCAACCGATTTTGTGCCAACTTCACAAAAACTGTTTACTAAATTGTCAAATGTGATAACCGAAGAACCGCTCAAAAGATTCCCAGATAACCGAAACAAAGCCTATAGATTTCCATGTTTGTATATTGAATACATTTGTTACAAAAAAGGTGATACGTGAAAACCTGCTCAAACGATTTTGAGCCAACTTCACACTAACCATCCACCAGATAGTCGAAACAAAAGATTTGGCTTGAATAAGTGAGTCCGTTCCTAAATTATAAAATTACAACGAGAAGTGGCCTTAATTTATATACACATAACTGAAGAAACGCTTAAGCGATTTTGTGCAAACTTCACACAAGCTATCTACTTAATAGTCGAAACAAAGCTTAAAGATTTGGATTGGATAGGTGAGCCCGTTCGCAAGTTAAAAATTTAAAACCCGAAGTGGCATTACTTTTTACATATACAGATTTAGTATGTAGGTGTATTGAATTAACTCAAAGAATAAAGATATGGTATGGATAGGTGATTTCTACTATCTGGTGGATAATTAGTGTGAAGTTTGCAAAAAATCGGTTGAAACGTTTTTCAGTTAACACATTTCACCATTTAGTGGATGGTTTTTGTAAAGTTTGCATAAAATCAGTTGAGCGCTTCTTCAGTTATGTGTATAGCAAATAAGGCCACTTCTCGTTGTAGTTATCTATATATATGTATAAAATTAAGTGGCAAAACTTCCTGTTCGCATACTGCTCCTAGACGGCCTGCCCGATTTCAATTAAATTTTCAGGGGTGATTGGGGTCTGTTTGGAGGGTGCACATAAGAAATTTAATGTGTGTATCATTGCACGTTTTGCAAAAAAAAAAAAAAAAAAAAAAATGATATATCCCGCCTATACAAATTCTCATGAAATAATCGTTTGCCGCAAGATTGGCAGTCCTGTTAAATGCCTTTTACTAACAAACAGAAACAACTGGCGGATGTTTACAATTAATAAAAAACATTGACATCCCATGTTGATCGTTTTTGCCTGTCATTCGTTCTTTCTATGGATGACTGTCAAGCTAACAAGACATACAGGACGTAAGTGTTCCGAATGCACTGAGTGTATCAAAAAAAATGTTTCAATATTGTGTGTATTTTTCTCAGATTTTAACGTGATTAACATTCTGCGTACAACACAAAGCAAGTGAGTATTGTTGTTGTTTCATATGTGATGCCATGCGGTACGATTGTCGCTTGAAAATGCGCGGTGTGTGTAAAAAAAAGTGTTTCAACATTGTGTGTTTTTTCCAGATTTAATTCCATCGATTTGCTACATTTATTCGAACCGATTTTGTGTTTTCTGCTGACCGTGCAACACACAAAAAGCAAGTTAGTATTGTTATTGTTTCGTAAGTGCTTACATGCGGTTTGCAAAAACACTGTTGGTGGGTCTTATTGCATATGCGTGTGTGGGTAAAATACATAGTTTAAGATGTAGTTTTAGGTTAATTTTTCCATTTTTATTTATGTACTTCAAATATGCATACTCCAGCACAACCACCGGGGACAACACTAACTACCTTTTTCGAGTTGTCTGAAAACGATGAATTTGGAAGAACATTGCTATATTCCGAAATACCACAATATTTCACTTGGAATCCATCATCGAAAACATTTCAACGACGAAAGCAAGGGGAGCGTGTTGACGGTAATCCAAATGCCCGTAAAACCGATGCCATAATACGCATTTACACCATCCATCCGAACAACGCCGAATGTTTTTAGTTGCGTCTGCTATTAGTCAACGTGCGCGGACCAATATCATTTGATGACATGAAAACTGTTGACGGTCAGTTGTGTGCGACGTATCGTGAAGCATGTCCGCGATTGCATTTGTTAGAAGATGATATGCATTGGGACACCGCACTTCATGACGCATCACTCACATCTCATCCAAAACAAATACGCATACTATTCGCCATAATAATATCTACATGCCTTCCGTAAAATCCGCAATAACTGTGGAATAAGTACAAAGACTGCATGACCGAGGACTTAATAATTTTGGCGCGTAATCGAGCATCGGACGCAGACTTGCTATATACATTACAAATGTATAATGATGCTTTGATATTGGTTGAAGATCTGTGCCTTAAAATTGCGAATAAGGCATTAGCGCAACTTGGCAATACTGCGCCCAGTCATTGACCATGAGCTTCAACGTGAACAACAATACGATTGCAATGAATTGCGTGCTTTCATACAAGCTAACATTACCAAATTGAATATTCAGCAGAAAAATGCATATGATAAGATTATACGAGCGGTTGACAATAACGCCGGTGGATTCTACTTCCTTGATGCGCCCGGTGGTACAACTGTCAAATGTGTTTTACGTGGGATCCTGCTTATGAAAAGCTTAACTCCACGGTGCTCAAAAGCACAACGGATCAATACAATGCGTCGATCAGCGCCCTGAAAATTGGGTAAGGATTTTCAGTACCAATTGGCAGTGCGGTAAGGACACACTAACCACCTTGGTAGGGCTCGAGGCCCATCTAAAACCTCTGCCGTACTTTGGGTCCGGCACCCGGTTGCAATGCAACTCCACATTCGACTGACAAGTCAGTTCTTCCCGCGATTTGGGTTTTAACCACAGCCACCACGAATCTCCACAAAGGGCCAAACCCACGAGCAGACTGGAGCGAACTCCAGGGCTACTGCTCCCGTGGTACCAGGTTAAAGTCTTTGGTATTGACCTTGTAGCCGAAACTACGACCAGTTGAGCCTCCATACAGCCCTGGACTGGTGGCCAGGATCTTAGTCGCCTCTTACGACAGGCATGCCTTACCGCGGGTATATTCGGTTTCCCCTCGAACCCGGAGGGGTCCCCCCGTACCCACAGGGGGAGCGCCCGGTGGTACAGGGAAAACGTTTCTGATCTCTTTGATTCTTGCTACTATACGGTTACAGCAGAAAATTGCGCTGGCAATTGCTTCGTCAGACATCGCTGCTACTCTACTTGATGGCGGCCGAACTGCACATTCTGCGTTGAAATTACCGTTGAACATACAAGTCGTTGAAACACCAACGTGCAACATATCGAGGAATTCAACAATGGCAAAAGTTTTGAGAGGAGCTGGAATAGTTCTATGGGATGAGTGCCCAATGGCTAACAAAAAGTCATTAGAAGCATTCAATAGAACAATGCAAAATTTACGCCAAAAGCAACAAATTTTTGGCGGAGCATTAGTCTTATTATCCGTCCTTATTATCCGGCGATTTTCGGCAAACTTTGTCAGTCATTCCTCCATCAACTCCTGCCGACGAAATAAACGTATGTTTAAAATCGTCAGTTTTGTGGAGACATGTTCAAAGGCTGACTCTTACCATCAACATGCGAGTCCAATTCAAAATGATCGATCCGCAACGGCGTTTTCGAAGCAGTTGTTGGACATTGGCGAAGGCAAAATACCAATCGATGATACTGGTTTGATCACATTGCCGAACAACTTTTGTAATCTTTTACAATCGAAAAAGAATTGATCGAAAGTGTATTTCCGAGTATTGTTCAACACTATCAACGCCACGATTATTTAAGTGAACGCGCAATATTGGCACCGAAAAATTTACACGTCAACGAAATCAATTTTGCCATTCAAGAAAAACTGTCAGGAGAAGCTACAACATATATGTACATCGATTGATAGCGTTTTAAATCAAGATGAAGTAGTCAATTATCCAAATGAATTCTTGAATTCTTTGGATCCCCCCGGTCTGCCACCGCATCGTTTGGTCCTGAAAGTCGGTTCACCCATTATACTTCTACGAAATCTGAAGCCACCGACTTTGTGTAATGGCACAAGACTTTCAGTCAAAAAATTGTGGCCAAATTTGATTGAAGCAACAATACTAAATGGCAAGGCAGCAGGTGAAGTTGTACTCTTACCACGCATTCCCATGATTCCTGCGCTTGCAGTTCCCACTTCGTCTTGCCTTTGCGATGACCATCAAAAAATCGCAAGGGCAAACGTTTCAAGTGTGCGGCGTTAATTTGGAAGAACTACCAAAAATGTTGTATACCAATATGTTTTATAAATGTTTTAAAAATAAGTAACAGTTTTACAACAATAAATGAAACACAAAGTAAAAACCCTTAAGAGTTTTAATCGATTTAGGTGTAGCGAAACGCACAGAGTAACAGCTAGTATAGTTATATAAATTATATATGTAGTTATGTATATAGCTCATGAATTATTGAAAGCAAATCTTTAGGCTTTGTTTCGACTATCTTGTGGATGGTTAGTGTGAAGTTGGCACAAAATCGGTAGAGCGCTTCTTCAGCTAACATATTTTTTGTAGCAAAAGAATTGAAAATAAATAGATACTATGTCTCAATACATATTATATAAAAAATTAATGCCTTTTTTCGTTGTAATTTCATAACTTGAGATTGGTGTCAACTATCCGAACCAAATCTTTACGCTTTGCTTCGATTATTTTATGATAGCTAGTGTGAAATTTGCACAAAATCGGTTGAGCGGTTTTTATACCGTGACTAGAGTATATTAAGTTTACCACAAAGTTTGTAACAGCCAGAAGGAAGCGTCGCAGACCCAATAAAGTTTTTATTTAAATGATCAGTATGTTGAACTGAGTCGATTTCACCAAGTCCGCCTGTCTGTATATATACGAACTTGGTCCTCAGTTTTTAAGAATTCAATTTAAACTTTTTCAAAAAAATAAGGTGACTTTTGAATTTAAACTGCGCGCTTCGAAGGATTTGGAAAATTATTTTTTTTTTAGGTTGGTAGTACTGTCAGTCACATTTGTGTCAAACTAGCTGACCCCGCAGCCGTTGTCCTGCGTGAAATTATGTGTTTTGAAATGAAAAAAAGTTAAATTTATCATTTAAGTTTTTTTTTTTGCAATGTAACGCAACTTGATAAACAGCTTTTTTTTTTGTTTCTGTTCCGGTGTACAGAAAAGATGGTTTTCCAATTCGTGAACACGCCACGGCCGTGTGAAAAACATAGCATTTCCAAATTTATGCCTCACACTATGCAACTAACTTTAGGTCCTATTGATTGTCATCTCAAATACAATTTTGACTGGAAACGAAATACGTTTGAATTGAAATGGGAAATCAATAGAACTCTAAGGAATTCGTAGAATTCTGCCCCTTGTATTCTATAGGTGCGTCACAATCAGTCGGGTTCCATTACACAGTTTCGGAGAATGTTGATTGCGAAACATAATAACGACCGATCCTACTTTGAGACGCAAATAATGCGGTGTCATACCAAGCCCCTCCAAAAAATTTAGAAATACCACTGGATAGTTCATGGCGTCGTCCTCATTGTCAAGACGATCAATCGATTTGTATGAGCGCAAGTCTCCCGAAATTTGACTTTGAATCTTCCAGACTAAGTCAACAACATCGGTATTTTTGGCAGCTAACATTGCGCGTCCACTTAAGGAATCGTAGTTACTATAATTTGTCCAATGTCCGAACATTTGTGATGAGTTCATCTTTCGTGAATTGATAAAGAGAAGATGGAATTGATATCAACCGAAACTGTACCATTTCCAATTTTTAGCGAAGGCGATGTAAAATGTCTTCTTCATTGTCACTATTGTTCGTATCCCATAATTGGCGCGGATTTGAAGGCTGATATGTCGAAATGATTATCGCGAAAAGTGTGCAAACTTCATTTTCATTCCAGTGAGTAACGTGTTCTGTAATTGCTGGCTTACTTCTCCAAAACTTGCACACACCGTATCATTTACAGTAAGCAATGACTCAAATAAAGTTGAACCGCGTACATTGATCAATAGCAACCGAATGTAAAAACAATCGTCGTTTTTCGGGTGTATTGTGTAAATTCGTTTTAATGCATTGATACAACTGGGTGTCCATCTACTGGTTGACCTTGCTTTCTGCGCAACTATTTCTTCGACGATGCATTCCATGTACCTATAATATAAGGGTATTTCCGAATAAAGCAATGTTTTCGCAAACGGATCACTGACGAAAGTTGAGAAAAAACTCGTCAATGTTAATTTTGTTGCTGGCGGTGTTTCCACTGGCTGTACTGTATTCTTTGGGTTGAAATACACTCTTTGGCCTTTGGCTCCAAATTAAGTGCGAGACGCACAACGGTGGGAAAACGTTCATGAATTGCAAAAGTAAATATCCTACAAAGCGCTTTATAGCAGTTCACGTATCGACCGTATCGTTTAAGACCAATACTCGCCATGTTGCTTCCTTTGGTGACGTACTTGCAAATGTATTTTATCGATTTCACCAAACATTGATATAAGTTTTGAATGTGAATTAGGCAATAATAGTGAATATAGCACGATCCATGTGTTGTCAACCTCGATATTAACTCTTGTAAGCTGATTGCTAAATGTTCTGCCATTGTCGTCTGGTGAGCGACACCGATAGAGTTGATATTCATCATTTCAAGTTTGTGTTTCCTAAAGAAATGCACGTGGATAGTGTTTCATGCATTTAGGTACATATTGTCAGACATACAAACCGATGAACCATATTGGTTTCAATCACTTCGTATAATACTGGATCTTTCTCTACACCAGGAATTTCCGCAGAAATGATTTCATAAATTTGATCTGGTGTAACCGTCATCAAAAGAAGAATGCGGAAAACCTCTCTTTTGCCACTCAACAAAGTACATCTAGCATCCAACAGCACCACATATACGTTGCATCAAGATAAAGTCAATCAAATATAGTAACTGTTGTTTGAAAAGTCATGCCGTGACATTGTGACGATCGCTTGCTGATTGACCGCGATCCATAATTCCGCACGTTTTCACCGCATCCTGGAAGTACTTCTTGCCGTGCTTTGCCCTGGGCTGGCATACGCTGATGGCAAAAAGAAAGCCGGCCGATATTAGGGCGACCTCTTCGTGGCTTTGTAACAAAATTCAATCTGCAATTGACTTCTTTGTGTGAAACACACGTACAGTTTACACTGAATAATTTTCAATAATTTTTCTTTTAAATAGCCGGAATAAAAAAGCAAGCGACCGAAATTAAACGATTCAAATAATTTACAAATCTAAATATTGAAAAACAAAACAAAAAAGAATTGTATGAAAAGTCACTTTTTGGAAATTTCCAATTTTTCGACTTTTCCTTATGAAAAGTATATGGTTTTTTTTTATATCTAACCTTTTCCAGATCCACAGCGAACAACTTCTGATTTCATGAAGATTGGTTCCGCCGTTCTCGAGCGTCAGCGTTATTAACAAACAAACAATCATTTTTACTTACATCTGTACATATGTATATACAAAATAAAACGTTTGTATGGGAAAAAGAAAAGGGCTGCTTTTAGGGGTTTTCCGGCAACTTTCGTAATTTTTTCTTACATAAGAACCTTCACCTAATAATAACAAATACAACAAAAAAAAATCAGCCAAATCGGTTCAGCCATTCACGCGTGATGCCGTGACAACGAAAACGGTTTCATTTTTATATATAAGATAATGCTAAAATTTCTTTGAATTTTACAATCATAATATTATCAAAGATTTTAATATTAATTGTATGCATTTATATGATTAACAATGCGAAAGATTCAGGAAACCTTCGGGACCCGTCTTGAAACTCGGACCAAGGAGTCTAACGTACATATGTGCAAGTCATTGGGTTATATTAAACCTAATGGCGTAATTAACTTAACTGTATGGGATTAATTTTAGTGTATTACACTATTAATTCAATCCCGGGGCGTTCCATATAGTTATGTACAATGATAATTTATTATTATTTATACCTCTAACTGCAGCGTACCTTGAGCTTATGTATATGCTGTGACCCGAAAGATGGTGAACTATACTTGATCTGGTTAAAGTCAGGGGAAACCCTGATGGAAGACCGAAACAGTTGTGAGCAAATCGATTGTCAGAATTGAGTAGAACCAATCGAACCATCTTGTAGCTGGTTCCCTCCGAAGTTTCCCTCAGCATAGCTGGTGCATTTAAATATTATGTAAAATAATCGTATCTGGTAAAGCGAATTATTAGATGCCTTAGGCTCGAAACAACTTTAACCAATTCTCAAACTTTAAATGGGTAAAAACCTCACCTCTCTTGGTATGAAGGTTGAGGTTATGATATAATGTGCCCAGTGGGCCACTTTTGGTAAGCAGAACTGGCGCTGTGGGATGAACCAAACGTAATGTACGGTGCCTAAATTAACAACTCATGCAGATACCATGAAAAGCGTTGGTTGCTTAAAACAGCAGGACGGTGGACATAAAAGTCGTAATCCGCTAAGGAGTGTGTAACAACTCACCTGCCGAAGCAACTAGCCCTTAAAATGGATGGCGTTTAAGTTGTATACCTATACATTACCGCTAAAGTTGATGATTTACTATATAATACAATTTCGGTTGGATTATAAATTTTGAAACTTTAGTGAGTAGGAGGGTACAATGTACAATGTTGTGCTTAGAAGTGTTTGGCGCAAGCCTGCATGGAGACGCTATTGGTACAGATCTTGGTGGTAGTAGCAAATAATCGAATGAGACCTTGCAGAACTCAAGAGGAGGAGAAGGGTTTCGTGTGAACAGTGGTTGATCACGAGTTAGTCGGTCCTAAGTTCAAGGCGAAAGCCGAAAATTTTCAAGTTTTAATGAATTTAAGTTAAATTTAATTTTTCTATTTCATAGTAATTAAACACTTGAATAATTTTGAATGAAAGGCAATACGGTTCCAATTCCGTAACCTGTTGAGTATCCGTTTGTTATTAAAAATGGGCCTTGTGCTCACCCTGGCAACAGGAGAGGTATCGGAAGAGTTTTCTTTTCTGTTTTACCTGTACTACCATGAAAGTCATTCGAAGAGAGATATGGTAGAGGGGCTAGAAGAGCATGACATTTACTGTTGTGTCGATATTTTGTCCTCGGACCTTGAAAATTTATGGTAGGGTTACGCAAACTTCTCAACAGGCCGTACCAATATCCGCAGCTGGTTTCCAAGGTGAAGAGTCTCTAGTCGATAGAATAATGTAGGTAAGGGAAGTCGGCAAATAAGATCCGTAACTTCGGGATAAGGATTGGCTCTGAAGATTGAGATAGTCGGGTTTGATTGGGAAGCAATACCATGGTTTATGTACTCGTTCTGGGTAAATAGAGAATTTCGGTTCTTGTTCCCCGGATAGTAGTTATGTAGCCAATTGTGGAACTTTCTTGCTAAAATTTTTAAAGGGTTATATCGTAAGATATGTATTCTTTTTAAATTATAACGAATATCAATTAACAATCAATTCAGAACTGGCACGGACTTGGGGAATCCGACTGTCTAATTAAAACAAAGCATTGTGATCGCCCTAACGGGTGTTGACACAATGTAACTTCTGCCCAGTGCTCTGAATGTCAAAGTGAAGAAATTAAAGTAAGCGCGGGTAAACGGCGGGAGTAACTATGACTCTCTTAAGGTAGCCAAATGCCTCGTCATCTAATTAGTGACGCGCATGAATGGATTAACGAGATTCCCTTTGAGTGAGGAACGACCCCTGGGGTCAGGTCTATAGGATCTGCCGGGGTCGTAAGAGGGAGGATGTCACCTCTCTTCGCGTCGGTGACACCTTATTATCGTCGTGGAGAGAGTGTGCGGGGGTTCTGTTAGGTGCGTTCTTTCCTAGGTCGGAGGTGCAGGTACCTCAAGCACAAGAGGTGCCTGTCCCTCCATTAGATGATGGGGAGTTGGGGTACGCCTTTGGCCTGGTTAGGTCTAAACGGTCCCCAGGTTTTGATGGTTTGAACGGAGAGATGTGTAAAAGCTTATGGAAGTTCATTCCGGAATACCTGGAGGCCATTTACGATAAGTGCGTCTGGGAGGGATATTTTCCACGCGAGTGGAAAAGTGCTAGGGTTGTTCCTCTCCTGAAGTCCCCTGATAAGGTCAGGAGCGATCCTCGATCTTATCGGGGCATCAGTCTCCTTCCAGTACTTGGAAAAGTGCTGGAAAGAGTCATGGTGGAACGGCTTCAGGAGCTAACGCGGGGTATGTGGTCGGATAGGCAGTTTGGGTTCAGGAAAGGACGCAGTATAGAGGATGCGTGGTTCTACGTTCAGAGTGTCGTTAGGGGAGAATGTCAACAAATATGTCCTCGGCATATTTGTTGACTTCAAGGGGCGTTTGATTACCTAAGCTGGGATCGAGTGGTGCAACGGCTGGAGGAGCTTGGCTGTCCGGAAATTTCTCTTTGGCGGAGTTATTTTTTCGGACAGAAAGGCCTCTCTTGTCGGCATGAATAGGAGTGTGGAGATCGGAGTTGTTCGAGGCTGCCCGCAGGGTTCCATCTGTGGTCCATATATTTGGAACCTTATGATGGACACTCTGCTTGGGCAGCTCGAGCCACTCTGTAAATGTTGTGCGTATGCGGACGACCTTCTTCTTATGGTTGAAGGTCGCTCGAGGTCTGAATTAGAGCGGGCGGGAGGAGATCTCTTAGAGATCGTTAATTCTTGGGGTCTAGGTGTGGGGGTCGACATATCGATGGACAAAACGGTGGCAATGCTGCTGAAAGGTAGATTGTCATCGGGTCGTCCACCGATTGTCCGTGTGAATGGGGTCAGCATCAGATATGTGACGCAAGTCAAATATCTGGGACTGACCATGAGTGAAAGGATGTGTTTTACTCCACACTTGGCGAATGTAAAGGAGCGACTGCAGGCAACTGTAGGCAAAATACGACGGATTTTGAGGAGCGATTGGGGTCTCGGACGTCGTGCTGTCCGCACCATATATCGTGGCTTGTTTGTGGCCTGTGCCACTTATGGAGCCCCTGTATGGTGGGAGACAGCCACGACTGTCTGAAGTCTCAAAACTCCTCTCAATCCAGCGTTGCATGATGCTTGCTTGTTTGCCTGTATGTCGCACTGTCTCAACGGATGCGATGCAGGTCTTGTTAGGTGCACCCCCTCTTGACCTGATTGTCATACAGCGTGCTGTTGCATTCAGGTTAAGAAGGGGCTTGAGTGTGTCATTGCTGCGGAATGATTGGATTTCTGACGATGATGTGGAGAGGGAGGGATATCTAGGGAGCAAGAGGCTCCTAGATGATAGGGTTAGATGTAGGTGGCAAGAACGTTGGGACAATAGTCCTAACGGCCGAGTGACGTACGAGTACATTCGGGACGTGGGGTTCGTTGTGGATAACCCAGACTTCAGATTTTGTCTGAGTCTGGGTTTCCTGCTTACAGGGCATGGGCCTCTGAATGCATTTTTGCATCAGAGGCACCTATCGGATACGTCGGGGTGTTTTTGTGGTGCAGTTTCAGAAAACTGGTCGCATTTATTGCGGAGTGCCCGATGTACTCGGACATTAGGGATCTGGGTGGTATGGGGATTAGCTGGACTGATGGACGATTAGATGTTAGTGGTGTGATCTCCACTAGTCGGAATACCGAACAGTTAGGGTCGTTTGCGCGTGAATTATTTAAGCGGCGAAGGCGGTTAGCTGGAAGTTAGGTTAGTTTCTGTATGATTGGGGTGTGTAAGTGATGTGTGTATGGGGTCCAACCCTGGCCACCAGTCCAGAGCCGTATGGAAGCTCAACTGGTAGTAGTTTCGGCTACGAGGTCTGACCGGAGACTTAATTCTGGTACCACGGGGAGCAGGAGCCCTTGGAGTTCGCTCCAACCTGCTCGTGCGGACTGGCCCCTCGGGGAGTATCGTGGTGGTTGTGGTTGAAACCCAAATCGCGGGAAGAACTGACTTTGTCAGTTGAATGTGGAGTTGCATTGCAACCGGGTGCCGGACCCAAAGCACGGCAGAGGTTTTAGATGGGCCTCGAACCCTACCAAGGTGGTTAGTGTGTCCATTCCACACTGCCAATTGGTACTGAAAATGCCTTGCATTCTCAGGGCGCTGATCAACGCATTGATTTGATCCGCTGTGCTTTTGAGCGCCGTGGAGTAAGGCTGTCGTCAGCAGGTTCCCACGCTAAACACACCGGACGTTGTCCCTATCTACGCTCCCTGCGGGGAGGGAGATAAGAATATTCCCGCGGTAAGGCATGCCTGTCGTATGAGGCGACTAAAATCCAAAAATGCACTATGTCCGACATTCGCATGTCTGGTTTATTGAATGTCGGCATGGTGAGAGATGTCAGAAAAGTGCTATATCGAAATACTATCAAATTCATTGAATGGGTTTGCGATTATATAACAAACACAAAAATGAAAGGGATAACAAAAAGATCATACAGTCGGGTTCTTAAGAATTCCTCGGAATTTTGGGGGCTCGACTGGCAGTAGCTTAAGCGCAAGCTTGGGCTACAGGTCACACCAAAGACTAAAACATGGTACCACGGGAGCAGCCGCCCCTGAAGTTCGCTTCAGTCTGCTCATTGGGTCTTGGCCCTTTGGGGAGATTCGTGGTGGCTGTGGTTTACACCTAAATGCAGGAAGGGCAATTGTCCAATGTGGAGTCGCACTGCGGCCGGGTGCCGGACCCAGAGTACGGCAGAGGTTTTAGATGGGCTCGAACCCGACCAAGGTGGCTAGGGTGTTTCCTTTGGTTTTCACCCGAACCGATTGGAACCAAAGTGTATGTGTGTGGGCGGCACTCATACCTTGGTTTCTTCCAGAGTGTAGTGTCGTGCATGCACTTACACTTTGGGGCGCTGATCAACGCATTAACTTGATCTATGTGCTACTAGCAATAGATAGCACCGTGGATTTGAGCCTTCGCAGGCAGATACCCACGTAAAACACATTGACAGTTGTCCCTATCTACTCAGTTGCTTGTGAACAGCCGTAGCGAACGGACGTGTGCGCGGATAAACGCGGGTTAACAGAGCAAAATAGTGACGTTCTTACGATCGATATAGTGACAATAGTTTGTGACAGTGGAAAGATTGTGAGTGTGTTTGACCACACGAAGCGTTGTGACGCTAACAATAGTGTCAAAAAAGTGTAGTAACAATAGATTTTGTGCATAGTAAAAGTGCAGTGACCTTGGTAAAAGTGTGTGTGTGCTACACAGAGCATTAGGCGCAGTGACTGTGCCGAAAGTGTGTGTGTACTACCTAACACAGGTAGAATTTTTGTGACAGGACACAATAGTGACAAACAGTGTGTGTGTGTGTGCTACACAAAGCAGGTAGAACTGCTGCAAAAGAAATCCCAGTGCGTAAAAACCCCGCGAATTGTTGGATTTTTCCGTATTAAATACGGCTTGGGTTTTCCCATAAACGAAACAGTGTCAGTGACAGTGACAGTGCTTTCCCACTCGGGGAAATTTAGTCAGGCGAAATGCCTAAAATAAAGAGGAAGGCGAGCAAATCCCGTGAGGAAACGGAGGAATATGTAACGACAGTGGAAGTGGAGGCTTCCTCAGACTCCGAAGGAGGAAGGCCCTCGAGGCCGCCACCGCCGAAAAGGAAGGCCAATAAAAAGGCGCCAACGAAGGAGGAGGAGAAGTGCAGAAGCAGTTGCTCCTCGGATAGTGACAGCAGTGCAGCAAGCACTGCCAAAGATGTTGGCCCGAAGACTAGTGGACGCGTAGCGCAGAAGACAACAGCAGCGGCTAATGTAAGTACCAATAAGATTGAGGGTAGGGGTGATCCCATAGATGCTATGAAAGCTCTAACCGGGGACATTAATGATGTCATTGTAGAGTCGGGCCTGGGTGCTCCAGCAATGAAAAAATTGCTGGCCATTTCGTCACGGTATGAGGTGATCCTCATGTCCGTGATAAAGGAGAACGCCCATCTCCGTGGGCAAGTTGACGCCCTTAAGGGAGGTTGTGGGCAACCCCACACGTATGCACAGGCGGTAGCATCGCTTTCGGCGCCTGCTCCACCTGCACCAGTGCTGGAGGCAATAGCGCCAAGGGTGCCAAGACCAACGGAGACTTGGTCGTTAGTCGTAAGGAGCAAGGGTCCTGCCACTTCATCCAAGGAGGTGGCCAAGAAGGTGCAGAAGGAAGTGGGTCCTTCTCTTGGCGTGCGTGTGCACGCCTTGAAGCCAATCAAGGGTGGTGGTGTGGTCATCCGGACCCCCTCCATCAAGGAAAGGGACATGGTGGCCAAAAACACCAAATTCGAGGAGGTCGGTCTTAGCGTGACCGTCAATAAAAAGATGGGCCAGAGGGTAGTTGTGCAGGGTGTGCACACCGAGTTTAAGCTTGAAGAGTTCATGGAGGAACTCTTCGAGAAGAACGTAAGGGAGAAAAATCCTGAGGCAAAAACAACCGACGTCAGGGTTGTGAGCAAGCCCTGGGCGGTTAAGGCTGATGGCAGGACGAATGTCGTCCTTGAAGGAGATGACAAAGTAATGTCATCTCTTTTAGAGATAGGACGAATCTACGTCAAGTGGTTCTCCTACCGCGTGCGTGCCGATAGCCCAGTTGCCGGTTGTTTCCGGTGTATGGGCTTCGACCACCGGGTTGCGGATTGTCGGGCCAAGTCCGATGTCTGCCGGAGGTGTGGCCAAGAGGGTCACAAAGCTGCACGTTGCAACAATGCCCCGCATTGTCGCAACTGTCATTTCAAGGGAAAGCCGGCTGGACATCTTATGATGTCCGCTGCTTGCCCAGTATACTGCAGCATAGTTGAGCGCGCACTTGCCAGGCACTAATGGGCGCGCTGTTTCAGCTCAATTGCCAGGGGGCATTTGCCGTTATGTGCGAATTGGGGAAACTTATGACTGAGGGTGGGTGCGGCGTTGCCTTACTCCAGGAGCCCTATGCCACTAATGGTGTGGTTAGGGGTCTCCCTGGCAGTTTTAGGATATTCGCAGATCTTGGGGCTAACGCCGCAATAGTTGTGAACAATCCAAACTATGATTGCGTAGTTTTGGACTCTTCACAGCTGGGAGTCTGCGTCTCTGTAGAAGGGGAGTTCGGTAAACTGGTTGTCGCTAGTTTGTACTGCAAATTTAGCGAACCCCTAGAGCCTTACCTGGGGTACATGGATAAGCTACTACTACTTGCGAGTAGTAGTCCAATTATCCTTGGGCTAGATGCGAATGCCTCGTCTTCGATGTGGTTTAGTAAGGTATCCCGGCATTCGGCCGGATACCAAAGCCACAGTCGAGGCGAAGCACTCAGCGAATGGGTGGTGGCTAATAACCTCCATATAGTAAATGAGCCCAGCGAATTCTATACATTCGATGGGCCAGGAGGTGTTAGCGATATTGATGTTACCCTCATCAATCAGGCAGCTAGCAGAGCGTTTGACGTCAAGTGGGAAATACAGGGAGAGTGGAGTATAAGTGATCATAATTTGATTCAAATTATGGTTACTGCCATATCTCCTCCAACGGAGCAAGTAAGTCCATTGCGGCGCTGGCGTACCTCTGGTGTCGACTGGAGCCAATATGGACTCTCTGTTAGGGAAGCGGTATTTGAAATACCGCTTAGTGAGTTTAGGGAGTTGGGGGTTGACGATCAAATCGCTCAGCTAACTGCATTAGTTTGGGGTGTCAATGATAGGTTGCTGCGGAAAAGCGAAAGCTACCGCGGCAAGAAACTAAAATGGTGGACGCACGAGCTAACCGTAAAGAGGAGGACTGTCAGGCGTTTGAGACGAAAGTTTCAACGTGCAAGACGGTCCAACTCTGATAGGTTGCCCCAGATTCGGCATGATCTTAGTACTGAGATGAGAGAGTACAAAGACATGCTTATACGAATCAAAGAAGAAGACTGGAGAAGCTTCGTGGGGCGAAATAAAGACGACCCATGGGGGCAGATCTATAAGATCTGCAGGGGTCGCAGGAATAACGATATAACCTCTCTTCGTGTTGGTGACACCTTGTTATCAACATGGAGTGAGTGTGCAAAGGCTCTCCTTAGTGCGTTTTTTCCCAGGTCGGAAGCACAGGCACCTCAAGCACAAGAGGTACCTGTCCCTCCATTAGATGATGGGGAATTGGGGTATGCTTTCGGCCTGGTTAGATCTAAACGGTCTCCAGGCCTTGATGGTTTGAACGGAGAGATCTGTAAGAGCTTGTGGAAGTTCATTCCAGAATACCTGGAGGCTATCTACGATAAGTGCGTCTGTGAGGGATATTTTCCACGTGAGTGGAAAAAAGCCAGGGTTGTCCCTCTCCTGAAGTCCCCTGATAAGATCAGGAGCAATCTTCGCTCCTATCGGGGCATCAGTCTCCTTCCAGTACTTGGAAAAGTGCTGGAAAGAGTAATGGTGGAACGACTTCAGGAGCAAACGAGCGGTATTTGGTCAGATAGACAATACGGCTTCAGAAGAGGACGCAGCGTAGAGGACGCCTGGATGTATGTCCAGAATGCTGTTAGGGAGAATGTCAACAAATATGTTCTCGGCATATTTGCTGACTTCAAGGGAGCATTCGACTACCTGATCTGGGATCGGGTCATTGAACGATTGGAGGAACTTAACTGCCCAGAAATTACTCTTTGGAGGAGTTATTTCTCGGACAGAAAGGCCTCTATCGTTGGAATGAGTGGGGGCGTTGAGACCAGTGTGACTCGTGGCTGTCCACAGGGATCTATCTGTGGTCCATATATATGGAATCTCATGATGGACTCCCTGCTGGCACAGCTGGAGCCTCTCTGTGAGTGTTCTGCATACGCGGATGACCTTCTTATTTTAGTAGGAGGTCGTTCACGTAGTGAAATAGAACGGGCGGGTAGTCAATTTCTTGAAATTGTCCACAATTGGGGCGTTGGTGTGGGTGTAGACATATCGATGGATAAAACGGTGACAATGCTGCTGAAAGGCAAGTTGTCGCCAGTACGTCCACCAATCGTCCGGGTAAATGGGGTCAGCATCAGGTATGTGACGCAAGTCAAATATCTGGGGCTGACCATGAGTGAGAGAATGAGTTTCACTCCACATTTAGCCAATGTGAAGGAGCGACTGCAGGGAACGGTGGGCAAAATACGCCGTATTTTGAGGAGTGATTGGGGTCTCGGACGTCGTGCTGTTCGCACCATATATCGGGGTTTGTTTGTGGCCTGTGCCACTTACGGCGCCGCTGTATGGTGGGAAACAGCCACGACAGTCTCGGGCGTCAAAAGCTTCTCTCAATGCAGCGTTTCATAATGCTTGCTTGCTTGCCTGTTTGTCGCACCGTCTCAACGGAAGCAATGCAGGTGCTGTTAGGAGCTCCCCGCTTGATCTGATTGTCATACAGAGAGCTGTTGCTTTCAGGTTAAGGAGGGGTTTGAGTGTGTCTTTGTTCCAGAATGATTGGATTTCTGACAATGATGCAGAGAGGGAGGGATATCTAGGAAGCAAGAGGCTCCTAGATGAAATAGTTAGGAATAAGTGGCAAGACCGTTGGAACAATAGCAGCAACGGTCGAGTGACTTACAAATACATCCAGGATGTCAGGTTTGTGGAAGGAAACCCCGACTTCAGATTTTGTCTGAGCTCGGGCTTCCTACTCACGGGACATGGGCCTCTGAATGCATTCTTGCATAGGAGGAACCTATCGGAAACACCCGAATGTGCGTGCGGAGCACGCAATGAGGACTGGGTACATGTCATTGCAGAATGCGCAATGTACTCAGACATCAGGAGCTTTAGGGAATTAGGAATCAGATATGTAAATGGACAGCTAGATGTGAGCGGTGTGATCTCCACTAGCTGGAATGCCGAACTGTTAGGGACGTTTAATAGGTTCGCACGTGAGATTTTTAGGCGGCGAAGGCGATTGACTGAAACGTTAGGTTAGATTAGGTTAGGTTAGGTAAGGGGGTTTGTGGGTGCATGGGATGGGGGTAGGGGGATTAACCCTTGGTCACCAGTCCAGAGCAGTATGGAAGCTCAACTGGTAGTAGTTTCGGCTACGAAGTCTGACCGGAGACTTAATTCTGGTACCACGGGGAGCAGGAGCCCTTGGAGTTCGCTCCAACCTGCTCATGCGGTATGGCCCCTTGGGGAGTATCGTGGTGGTTGTGGTTTATACCCAAATCGCGGGAAGAGTGTTTTGCTCACTCAATGTGGAGTTGCATTGCAACCGGGTGCCGGACCCATAGTACGGCAGAGGTTTTAGATGGGCCTCGAACCCCACCAAGGTGGTTAGTGTGTCCATTCCACACTGCCAATTGGTACTGGAAATGCCTGGCATTTTCAGGGCGCTGATCAACGCATTGATTTGATCCGTGTACTTTTGAGTACCGTGGAGTTAGGCTGTCGTCAGCAGGTTCCCACGTTAAACACACCGGACGTTGTCCCTATCTACTTCCCCCTGCGGGTACGGGGGGACCCCTCCGGGTTCGAGGGGAAACCGAATATACCCGCGGTAAGGCATGCCTGTCGTAAGAGGCGACTAAAATCCTGGCCACCAGTCCAGGGCTGTATGGAGGCTCAACTGGTCGTAGTTTCGGCTACAAGGTCAATACCAAAGACTTTAACCTGGTACCACGGGGAGCAGTAGCCCCTGGAGTTCGCTCCAGTCTGCTCATTGGGTTTGGCCCTTTGTGGAGATTCGTGGTGGCTGTGGTTAAAACCCAAATCGCGGGAAGAACTGACTTGTCAGTCGAATGTGGAGTTGCATTGCAACCGGGTGCCGGACCCAAAGTACGGCAGAGGTTTTAGATGGGCCTCGAGCCCTACCAAGGTGGTTAGTGTGTCCTTACCGCACTGCCAATTGGTACTGAAAATCCTTACCCAATTTTCAGGGCGCTGATCGACGCATTGTATTGATCCGTTGTGCTTTTGAGCACCGTGGAGTTAAGCTTTACATAAGCAGGATCCCACGTAAAACACAATTGACAGTTGTCCCTATCTACCCAGTTGCGTTTGAACAGCCGATGCGAACGGACGTGTACGCGGAGAATTGCGAAGTAGCAAAACAAAAACAATATCGATCGTTTAAGACAGTGACAATAGTGGACGACAGTGCCAAAGATTGTGTGTGTATTGACCATACAAATCCTAGTGACAAAAGTGCTGTGACAAAAGTGTATGTGTGTAACAATAGTTACAAAAGCACAAGTGACCTTGACAATAGTGTGCGCACTAAGCGCAGTGACGGTTCTAAAAGTGTATGTGTGTGTGTGCTAACGCAGGTAGAATTTTGTGAAAGGACACAAAGAAAAATTCTAGGAAACATACATTTTCCAAAACAAAAAAAGGGATTAAGTGCAGTGTGGGTGTTACCCAAATATTGTGAAACAGTGTGGGTGTTCCCCTAGATATTGCGCAAACAATAGACGCAGTGAAGTTTGGGATTTTCCCAAAAAGTGCAGACCGGGATTATATAAATTAATCGCCAAGTGCGTGTTGGGCATTTCCCAAAAAGAGAACAATACGAACGTGCGTTTCGCTGCAATGTCTGCAGCACGTAAACGAGGAGCGGAGTTCCTCGAGGGGGAGGACGATGACTCTGGGCCTGAGCCAATGGTGGTCCGTGTGGAGTCATCCGACGATGAGGGAAGGAGGATGCCCTTACCGCGTAACAGGGTAGCCCGCTTACGCCCATCATCGGGGAAATCTTGCGAAAGCGATGGTGGGAAGGAAGCCAAAAAAGGAGAAAAGAAGAAAGCTCAGCGAAAGAGTGACGCAACAAACGATGGTGAGAAGGACAGCGGGGAGACAACCGACAGCGGTAGGAAGGAGAATGCTAAGGAGGTAAATGAAGAAAAAAATGAGGTAATTTTAGAGCCAAATTCCGCTTGCGGAAATAATGACTTTACTGGGGACAAAAATAAGGGTTCTATTTTAAGGGGCAAGGGTTCTGCTATGGGGGATGACGCTTTCGGCCACATTGCAGCAGTCAAAACTTTGACAGCTGAGTTTTACGCACTGTTGTTTAAGGTTAAGCAGCTCGAGCCAGATACGCAGAATGGGTTCATGCATGTTTCCACGAAATATGAATCACTATTAATGACATTGATTGCGGAGAATGCCTACCTTCGCGGGCAAGTAGATACACTGCACAAGATTAAAAGTGCAGTTGGTCAATCGACCAGTAATATGGAGGCTTCTGTAGCTTCGGCGCCTGCTCCACCGGCACCAGTGCTGGAGGCAATAGCGCCAAGGGTGCCAAGACCAACGGAGACTTGGTCCTTAGTTGTAAGAAGCAAGGGTCCTGCCACCTCATCCAAGGAGGTGGCCAAGAAGGTGCAGAAGGAAGTGGGTCCTTCTCTTGGCGTGCGTGTACACGCCTTGAAGCCAATCAAGGGTGGTGGTGTGGTCATCCGGACCCCCTCCATCAAGGAAAGGGACATGGTGGCCAAAAACAGCAAATTTGAGGAGGTCGGTCTTAGCGTGACCGTCAATAAAAAGATGGGCCAGAGGGTAGTTGTGCAGGGTGTGCACACCGAGTTTAAGCTTGAAGAGTTCATGGAGGAACTCTTCGAGAAGAACATAAGGGAGAAAAATCCTGAGATAAAAACAACCGACGTCAGGGTTGTGAGCAAGCCCTGGGCGGTTAAGGCCGATGGCAGGACGAATGTCGTCCTTGAGGGAGATGACAAAGTAATGTCATCTCTTTTGGAGAAAGGACGAATCTACGCCAAGTGGTTCTCCTACCGCGTGCGTGCCGATAGCCCAGTTGCCGGTTGTTTCCGGTGTATGGGCTTCGATCACCGGGTTGCGGATTGTCGGGCCAAGTCCGATGTCTGCCGGAGGTGTGGCCAAGAGGGTCACAAAGCTGCACGTTGCAACAATGCCCCGCATTGTCGCAACTGTCATTTCAAGGGAAAGCCGGCTGGACATCTTATGATGTCCGCTGCTTGCCCAGTATACTGCAGCATAGTTGAGCGCGCACTTGCCAGGCACTAATGGGCGCGCTGTTTCAGCTCAATTGCCAGGGGGCATTTGCCGTTATGTGCGAATTGGGGAAACTTATGACTGAGGGTGGGTGCGGCGTTGCCTTACTCCAGGAGCCCTATGCCACTAATGGTGTGGTTAGGGGTCTCCCTGGCAGTTTTAGGACATTCACAGATCTTGGGGCTAACGCCGCAATAGTTGTGAACAATCCAAACTATGATTGCGTAGTCTTGGACTCTTCACAGCTGGGAGTCTGCGTTTCCGTAGAAGGGGAGTTCGGTAAACTGGTTGTCGCTAGTTTGTACTGCAAATTTAGCGAACCCCTAGAGCCTTACCTGGGGTACATGGATAAGCTACTACTACTTGCGAGTAGTAGTCCAATTATCCTTGGGCTAGATGCGAATGCCTCGTCTTCGATGTGGTTTAGTAAGGTATCCCGGCATTCGGCCGGATACCAAAGCCACAGTCGAGGCGAAGCACTCAGCGAATGGGTGGTGGCTAATAACCTCCATATAGTAAATGAGCCCAGCGAATTCTATACATTCGATGGGCCAGGAGGTGTTAGTGATATTGATGTTACCCTCATCAATCAGGCAGCTAGCAGTGCGTTTGACGTCAGGTGGGAAATACAGGGAGAGTGGAGTATAAGTGATCATAATTTGATTCAAATTATGGTTACTGCCATATCTCCTCCAACGGAGCAAGTTAGTCCATTACGGCGCTGGCGTACCTCTGGTGTCGACTGGAGCCAATATGGACTGTCTGTTAGGGATGCGGTATTTGAAATACCGCTTAGTGAGTTTAGGGAACTGGGGGTTGACGATCAAATCGCTCAGCTAACTGCATTAGTTTGGGGTGTCAATGATAGGTTGCTGCGGAAAAGCGAAAGCTACCGCGGCAAGAAACTAAAATGGTGGACGCACGAGCTAACCGTAAAGAGGAGGACTGTCAGGCGTTTGAGACGAAAGTTTCAACGTGCAAGACGGTCCAACTCTGATAGGTTGCCCCAGATTCGGCATGATCTTAGTACTGAGATGAGAGAGTACAAAGACATGCTTATACGAATCAAAGAAGAAGACTGGAGAAGCTTCGTGGGGCGAAATAAAGACGACCCATGGGGGCAGATCTATAAGATCTGCAGGGGTCGCAGGAATAACGACATAACCTCTCTTCGTGTTGGTGACACCTTGTTATCAACATGGAGTGAGTGTGCAAAGGCTCTTCTTAGTGCGTTTTTTCCCAGGTCGGAAGCTTCAGGCACCTCAAGCACAAGAGGTACCTGTCCCTCCATTAGATGATGGGGGTAGGGTATGCTTTCGGCCTGGTTAGATCTAAACGGTCTCCAGGCCTTGATGGTTTGAACGGAGAGATCTGTAAGAGCTTGTGGAAGTTCATTCCAGAATACCTGGAGGCTATCTACGATAAGTGCGTCTGTGAGGGATATTTTCCACGTGAGTGGAAAAAAGCCAGGGTTGTCCCTCTCCTGAAGTCCCCTGATAAGATCAGGAGCAATCTTCGCTCCTATCGGGGCATTAGTCTCCTTCCAGTACCTGGAAAAAGCTGGAAAGGGTCATGGTGGGACGGCTTCAGGAGCAAGCGAGTGATATTTGGTCAAATAGACAATACGGCTTCAGAAGAGGACGCAGCGTAGAGGACGCATCGTAGAGGACGCCTGGATGTATGTCCAGAATGCTGTTAGGGAGAATGTCAACAAATATGTTCTCGGCATATTTGTTGACTTCAAGGGAGCATTCGACTACCTGATCTGGGATCGGGTCATTGAACGATTGGAGGAACTTAACTGCCCAGAAATTACTCTTTGGAGGAGTTATTTCTCGGACAGAAAGGCCTCTATCGTTGGAATGAGTGGGAGCGTTGAGACCAGTGTGACTCGTGGCTGTCCACAGGGATCTATCTGTGGTCCATATATATGGAATCTCATGATGGACTCCCTGCTGGCACAGCTGGAGCCTCTCTGTGAGTGTTCTGCATACGCGGATGACCTTCTTATTTTAGTGGGAGGTCGTTCACGTAGTGAAATAGAACGGGCGGGTAGTCAATTTCTTGAAATTGTCCACAATTGGGGCATTGGCGTGGGTGTAGAGATATCAATGGATAAAACGGTGACAATGCTGCTGAAAGGCAAGTTGTCGCCGGTACGTCCACCAATCGTCCGGGTAAATGGGGTCATCATCAGGTATGTGACGCAAGTCAAATATATAGGGCGACCATGAGTGAGAGAATGAGTTTCACTCCACATTTAGCAACCGTGAAGGAGCGACTGCAGGGAACTGTGGGCAAAGTACGACGCATTTTGAGGAGTGATTGGGGTCTCGGACGTCGTGCTGTTCGCACCATATATCGGGGTTTGTTTGTGGCCTGTGCCACTTACGGCGCCACTGTATGGTGGGAAACAGCCACGACAGTCTCGGGGCGTCAAAAGCTTCTCTCAATGCAGCGTTTCATAACACTGTGATAGCTATTTTCAAAACAAAAAAAGACAAGACCAAACTCAACGGTTTCCCCTTATTTCGGGTCCTACGAATCGAACTGCATCATTACTTTTTTGAGTTACAATCATGGTTTCATACAAATATTTTTGTTGAAGTTTTTCATTAAAGTGTCCCATTGTAAGAGAAAGGCACATTTTTCTTCAGTTTTTAACTTTTTTAATGTTGACTTTGTTGGTAAACTTTCTTTGGCAA
>NW_024396279.1:47500-70000 GCF_016617805.1 Bactrocera tryoni
AAAATACTTTTGATGTTATAAGTTTGTTTATAACCATAGAGAGCTCTGAAAATCATATAAATTACCCATGAATATTTGAGTTTGTAAATTTTAAATGGGCAAAAGTAAATTTTCTATACGATTTCGGGTTGGTGAGGACAACGTGGCACGGAACATTTATAACAAATCTGCACAAATTTGCTCAAATTGACATATACTGAAATAGTACTTATATGAAAATGATTACATGTATGACTTTATAAGTTAGTACTTATATGAAAATTTTTATTAGTGAAAACTAGTTAATATATGTTATATCTTTATATATTTCATTATACTTTTATTAAATATGCTTTTCTACTAGTATGAAATTTTTCATTTAGTATTTGTATGAGAATTTTTATACTTGTATGACTTTATGGACTTAGTAGTTATATGAAAATTTTTATTTATATAAGTATTTCAGTAAATAATTTGTATACGTAAATTTGTGGGTTTTTTATTCCTGGTACCTGGCTACAGTTGGTTTAAATAGACAAATTTTGTTATATTGAAACAATATGACGAAATTTAAAATTCTATACTTAACAAGTAGCATATGAAAGAATATTTTAACTTTCTTTAAACTATTCTTATTACACATAAAAATATATGCGCTAATGGAATTGTATTAAATTGAGTGAAATATTTATATTATTACGCTCAAAAAAATACTTTCATATCATATATTTATTATTGAAAAATAAATATAATTGAATTTGAAATTTATAATTTCAAATCAAAGAAAAAATGTATATATTCTTAAAAAATGATATATGCACATTATGCATTGAAATAAAGTAAAATGTATAAAAAATGATATTATTTGAAAGTTTAGCTAATATGGGAAGAAATATCGTTCTTAATAATTAAATAATATTATGTATAGAGAACGAAAATTCTTTTCACGATACAAAAGCAAAAACATAAAAAGCAACTGTATTGCAACATAACACACATAAGAAACCAAACGTCAGTGCGCCAATTAATTGGACTGAAAGAAGAGAATATAAGAAAATCCATATTTATTGTATTTAATAAAAATTCTCAAAGAGAAATAAGCAAATATATGGATAAAATGGTATATGGGGGTACCAGAATAATATAAAGCAATCAATAAATATTAAAGCTTCATAAAAAAACGTCCGAAAAAATATATAAAAAAGTAAATGTGTTGTCTGTGTTGTATATAAAGATGTCTTTTTTATATTTTGTGTATTGTGTAATTTTCAAATAAGAAAATATCATTTAAAATTTTATATAATATAAAACATATTATATAAAAAATAATATAATAACATTATTCTGGTTGATCCTGCCAGTAGTTATATGCTTGTCTCAAAGATTAAGCCATGCATGTCTAAGTACAAATAAATTAAAAGTGAAACCACAAAAGGCTCATTATATCAGTTATGGTTCCATAGATCGTTAACAGTTACTTGGATAACTGTGGTAATTCTAGAGCTAATACATGCAAAATAAACACGGACCTTTTGGAACGTGTGCTTTTATTAGGCTAAAACCAAGCGATCGTAAGATCGTTATATTGGTTGAACTCTAGATAACTTGCAGATCGTATGGTCTCGTACCGACGACAGATCTTTCAAATGTCTGCCCTATCAACTTTTGATGGTAGTATCTAGGACTACCATGGTTGCAACGGGTAACGGGGAATCAGGGTTCGATTCCGGAGAGGGAGCCTGAGAAACGGCTACCACATCTAAGGAAGGCAGCAGGCACGTAAATTACCCACTCCCAGTTCGGGGAGGTAGTGACGAAAAATAACAATACAGGACTCATATCTGAGGCCCTGTAATTGGAATGAGTACACTTTAAGTCCTTTAACAAGGACCTATTGGAGGGCAAGTCTGGTGCCAGCAGCCGCAGTAATTCCAGCTCCAATAGCGTATATTAAAGTTGTTGCGGTTAAAACGTTCGTAGTTGAATTTGTGCTTCATACGGGTAGTACAACTATAATTGTGGTATGTACATTACCTTATGTATGTAAGCGTATAACCGGTGGAGTTCTTATATATAATTAATGCAATGTATTTTTTATATATTCCTCCTATTTAAACCTGCTTCAGTGCTCTTCATCGAGTGTTGTTGTGGACCGGTACAATTACTTTGAACAAACTAGGGTGCTTAAAGCAAGCTCCAAATGCCTGAATATTTTGTGCATGGAATAATGAAATAAGACCTCTGTTCTACTTTCATTGGTTTTTAGATCAAGAGGTAATGATTAATAGAAGCAGTTTGGGGGCATTAGTATTACGACGCGAGAGGTGAAATTCTTGGACCGTCGTAAGACTAACTTAAGCGAAAGCATTTGCCAAAGATGTTTTCATTAATCAAGAACGAAAGTTAGAGGTTCGAAGGCGATCAGATACCGCCCTAGCTACTACTATGGCTCTCTCAGTCGCTTCCCGGGAAACCAAAGCTTTTGGGCTCCGGGGGAAGTATGGTTGCAAAGCTAAAACTTAAAGAAATTGACGGAAGGGCACCACCAGGAGTGGAGCCTGCGGCTTAATTTGACTCAACACGGGAAAACTTACCAGGTCCGAACATAAGCGTGTAAGACAGATTGATAGCTCTTTCTCGAATCTATGGGTGGTGGTGCATGGCCGTTCTTAGTTCGTGGAGTGATTTGTCTGGTTAATTCCGATAACGAACGAGACTCAAATATATTAAATAGATGCTTTCAGGATTATGGTGTTGAAGCTTATATAGCCTTCATTCATGCGTTCATCTTGAATGGACAAGTGTTTGAATGTGTTTATATAAGTGGAGTCGTACCTGTTGGTTTGTCCCATTATAAGGACACTAGCTTCTTAAATGGACAAATTGCGTCTAGCAGTAACGAGATTGAGCAATAACAGGTCTGTGATGCCCTTAGATGTCCTGGGCTGCACGCGCGCTACAATGAAAGTATCAACGTGTATTATTAATTTTTTATACAACCTCAACTCATATGGGACTACCCCTGAATTTAAGCATATTAATGAGGGGAGGAAAAGAAACTAACAAGGCGATTTTCTTAGTAGCGGCGAGCGAAAAGAAAATAGTTCAGCACTAAGTCACTTTGTCTATATGGCAAATGTGAGATGCAGTGTATGGAATATCTTAATATCTAGTATGAGAAATTAACGATTTAAGTCCTTCTTAAATGAGGCCATTTACCCATAGAGGGTGCCAGGCCCGTATAACGTTAATGATTACTAGAAAGATATTTCCAAAGAGTCGTGTTGCTTGATAGTGCAGCACTAAGTGGGTGGTAAACTCCATCTAAAACTAAATATAACCATGAGACCGATAGTAAACAAGTACCGTGAGGGAAAGTTGAAAAGAACTCTGAATAGAGAGTTAAATAGTACGTGAAACTGCTTAGAGGTTAAGCCCGATGAACCTGAATATCCATTATGAAAAATTCATCATTATAACTGTGGTATTTAATTTTAAATATCATAATAATAGTGTGCATTTTTTTCATATAAGGACATTGTAATCTATTAACATAATAAAGTATTTATCAAAAGATCATTGGTTTTAAGTTTATTCAAATTAATTTGCTTTTAGCTTATTAACATAGAATAAATACTGATGATTTGATAAAGTGTTGATCGATTTTATTATAAACAAAGCTAAAATTCTTTTGAATTTTACAATAATAACATTATCATAGATTTTAATATTAATAGTATGCATTTATATGATTAACAATTCGAAGGATTCAGGATACCTTCGGGACCCGTCTTGAAACACGGACCAAGGAGTCTAACATATGTGCAAGTCATTGGGTTATATTAAACCTAATGGCGTAATTAACTTAACTGTATGGGATTAATTTTTAGTGTATTACACTATTAATTCAATCCCGGGCGTTCCATATAGTTATGTATAATGATAATTTATTATTATTTATACCTCTAACTGGAGCGTACCTTGAGCATATATGCTGTGACCCGAAAGATGGTGAACTATACTTGATCAGGTTGAAGTCAGGGGAAACCCTGATGGAAGACCGAAACAGTTCTGACGTGCAAATCGATTGTCAGAATTGAGTATAGGGGCGAAAGACCAATCGAACCATCTAGTAGCTGGTTCCCTCCGAAGTTTCCCTCAGGATAGCTGGTGCATTTAAATATTATGTAAAGTAATCTTATCTGGTAAAGCGAATGATTAGAGGCCTTAGGGTCGAAACGACCTTAACCTATTCTCAAACTTTAAATGGGTAAGAACCTCACCTTTCTTGATATGAAGGTTGAGGTTATGATATAATGTGCCCAGTGGGCCACTTTTGGTAAGCAGAACTGGCGCTGTGGGATGAACCAAACGTAATGTTACGGTGCCTAAATTAACAACTCATGCAGATACCATGAAAGGCGTTGGTTGCTTAAAACAGCAGGACGGTGGACATGGAAGTCGTAATCCGCTAAGGAGTGTGTAACAACTCACCTGCCGAAGCAACTAGCCCTTAAAATGGATGGCGCTTAAGTTGTATACCTATACATTACCGCTAAAGTAGATGATTTATAATACAATTTCGGTTGGATTATAAATTTTGAAACTTTAGTGAGTAGGAGGGTACAATGGTGTGCTTAGAAGTGTTTGGCGTAAGCCTGCATGGAGCCGCTATTGGTACAGATCTTGGTGGTAGTAGCAAATAATCGAATGAGACCTTGAAGGACTGAAGTGGAGAAGGGTTTCGTGTGAACAGTGGTTGATCACAAGTTAGTCTGTCCTAAGTTCAAGGCGAAAGCCGAAAATTTTCAAGTTTTAATGAAATGAAGTGGAAATTTATTTTTTTATTTCATAGTAATTAAACACTTGAATAATTTTGAATGAAAGGCAATACGGTTCCAATTCCGTAACCTGTTGAGTATCCGTTTGTTATTAAAAATGGGCCTTGTGCTCACCCTGGCAACAGGAACGACCATAAAGAAGCCGTCGAGAGGTATCGGAAGAGTTTTCTTTTCTGTTTTATAGTCGTACTACCATGGAAGTCTTTCGAAGAGAGATATGGTAGATGGACTAGAAGAGCATGACATTTACTGTTGTGTCGATATTTTCTCCTCGGACCTTGAAAATTTATGGTGGGGTTACGCAAACTTCTCAACAGGCCGTACCAATATCCGCAGCTGGTCTCCAAGGTGAAGAGTCTCTAGTCGATAGAATAATGTAGGTAAGGGAAGTCGGCAAATTAGATCCGTAACTTCGGGATAAGGATTGGCTCTGAAGATTGAGATAGTCGGGCTTGATTGGGAAGCAATACCATGGTTTATGTACTCGTTCTGGGTAAATAGAGAATTTCGGTTCTTGTTCCCCGGATAGTAGTTACGTAGCCAATTGTGGAACTTTCTTGCTAAAATTTTTAAAGGATTATATCGTAAGATATATATTCTTTTTAAATTATAACGATTATCAATTAACAATCAATTCAGAACTGGCACGGACTTGGGGAATCCGACTGTCTAATTAAAACAAAGCATTGTGATGGCCCTAACGGGTGTTGACACAATGTGATTTCTGCCCAGTGCTCTGAATGTCAAAGTGAAGAAATTCAAGTAAGCGCGGGTAAACGGCGGGAGTAACTATGACTCTCTTAAGGTAGCCAAATGCCTCGTCATCTAATTAGTGACGCGCATGAATGGATTAACGAGATTCCCTCGTCCCTATCTACCCAGTTGCGTTTGAACAGCCGATGCGAACGGACGTGTACGCGGAGAATTGCGAAGTAGCAAAACAAAAACAATATCGATCGCTTAAGACAGTGACAATAGTGGGTGACAGTGCCAAAGATTGTGTGTGTATTGACCATACAAATCCTAGTGACAAAGTGCTGAAAAAAAGTGTATGTGTGTAACAATAGTTACAAAAGCACAAGTGACCTTGACAATAGTGTGCGCACTAAGCGCAGTGACGGTTCTAAAAGTGTATGTGTGTGTGTGCTAACGCAGGTAGAATTTTGTGAAAGGACACAAAGAAAAATTCTAGGAAACATACATTTTCCAAAAAAAAAAAGGGGATTAAGTGCAGTGTGGGTGTTACCCAAATATTGTGAAACAGTGTGGGTGTTCCCCTAGATATTGCGCAAACAATAGACGCAGTGAAGTTTGGGATTTTCCCAAAAAGTGCAGACCGGGATTATATAAATTAATCGCCAAGTGCGTGTTGGGCATTTCCCAAAAGAGAACAATACGAACGTGCGTTTCGCTGCAATGTCTGCAGCACGTAAACGAGGAGCGGAGTTCCTCGAGGGGAGGAATTTAGTCAGGCGAAATGCCTAAAATAAAGAGGAAGGCGAGCAAATCCCGTGAAGAAACGGAGGAATATGTGACGACGGTGGAAGTGGAGGCTTCCTCAGACTCCGAAGGAGGAAGGCCCTCGAGGCCGCCACCGCCGAAAAGGAAGGCCAATAAAAAGGCGCCAACGAAGGAGGAGGAGAAGTGCAGAAGCAGTTGCTCCTCGGATAGTGACAGCAGTGCAGCAAGCACTGCCAAAGATGTAGGCCCGAAGACTAGTGGACGCTTAGCGCAGAAGACAACAGCAGCGGCTAATGTAAGTACCAATAAGATTGAGGGTAGGGGTGATCCCATAGAAGCTATAAAAGCTCTAACCGGGGACATTAATGATGTGATTGTAGAGTCGGGCTTGGGTGCTCCAGCAATGAGAAGATTTCTGGACATTTCTGGACTTCCGTGATAAAGGAGAACGCCCATCTCCGTGGGCAAGTTGACGCCCTAAAGGGAGGTTGTGGGCAACCCCACACGTATGCACAGACGGTAGCATCGCTTTCGGCGCCTGCTCCACCTGTAACAGTGCTGGAGGCAATAGCGCCAAGGGTGCCAAGACCAACGGAGACTTGGTGCTTAGTCGTAAGGAGCAAGGGTCCTGCCACCTCATCCAAGGAGGTGGCCAAGAAGGTGCAGAAGGAAGTGGGTCCTTCTCTTGGCGTGCGTGTGCACGCCTTGAAGCCAATCAAGGGTGGTGGTGTGGTCATCCGGACCCCCTCCATCAAGGAAAGGGACATGGTGGCCAAAAACACCAAATTCGAGGAGGTCGGTCTTAGCGTGACCGTCAATAAAAAGATGGGCCAGCGGGTAGTTGTGCAGGGTGTGCACACCGAGTTTAAGCTTGAAGAGTTCATGGAGGAACTCTTCGAGAAGAACGTAAGGGAGGAAAATCCTGAGGTAAAAACAACCGACGTCAGGGTTGTGAGCAAGCCCTGGGCGGTTAAGGCCGATGGCAGGACGAATGTCGTCCTTGAGGGAGATGACAAAGTAATGTCATCTCTCTTGGAGAAAGGACGAATCTACGTCAAGTGGTTCTCCTACCGCGTGCGTGCCGATAGCCCAGTTGCCGGTTGTTTCCGGTGTATGGGCTTCGATCACCGGGTTGCGGATTGTCGGGCCAAGTCCGATGTCTGCCGGAGGTGTGGCCAAGAAGGTCACAAAGCTGCACGTTGCAACAATGCCCCGCATTGTCGCAACTGTCATTTCAAGGGAAAGCCGGCTGGACATCTTATGATGTCCGCTGCTTGCCCAGTATATTGCAGCATAGTTGGGCGCCCACTTGCCAGGCACTAATGGGCGCGCTGTTTCAGCTCAATTGCCAGGGGTCATTTGCCGTTATGTGCGAATTGGGGAAACTTATGACTGAGGGTGGGTGCGGCGTTGCCTTACTCCAGGAGCCCTACGCCACTAATGGTGTGGTTAGGGGTCTCCCTGGCAGTTTTAGGATATTTACAGATCTTGGGGCTAACGCCGCAATAGTTTGGACAATCCAAACTATGATTGCGTAGTTTTGAGCTCTTCACAGCTGGGAGTCTGCGTCTCTGTAGAAGGGGAGTTCGTTAAACTGGTTGTCGCTAGTTTGTACTGCAAATTTAGCGAACCCCTAGAGCCGTACCTGGGGTACATGGATAGGCTACTACTACTTGCGAGTAGGAGTCCAATTATCCTTGGGCTAGATGCGAATGCCTCGTCTTCGATGTGGTTTAGTGAGGTATCCCGGCATTCGGCCGAATACCAAAGCCTCAGTCGAGGCAAAGCACTCAGCAAATAGGTGGTGGCTAATAACCTCCATATAGTAAATGAGCCCAGCGAATTCTATACACTCGATGGGCCAGGAGGTGTTAGCGATATTGATGTTACCCTCATCAATCATTCAGCTAGCAGAGCGTTTGACGTCAGGTGGGAAATACAGGGAGGGTGGAGTATAAGTGATCATAATTTGATCCAAATTATGGTTACTGCCATATCTCCTCCAACGGAGCAAGTTAGTCCATTGCGGCGCTGGCGTACCTCTGGTGTCGACTGGAGCCAATATGGACTGTCTGTTAGGGATGCGGTATTTGAAATACCGCTTAGTGAGTTTAGGGAACTGGGGTTGACGATCAAATCGCTCAGCTAACTGCATTAGTTTGGGGTGTCAATGATAGGTTGCTGCGGAAAAGCGAAAGCTACCGCGGCAAGAAACTAAAATGGTGGACGCACGAGCTAACCGTAAAGAGGAGGACTGTCAGGCGTTTGAGACGAAAGTTTCAACGTGCAAGACGGTCCAACTCTGATAGGTTGCCCCAGATTCGGCATGATCTTAGTACTGAGATGAGAGAGTACAAAGACATGCTTATACGAATCAAAGAAGAAGACTGGAGAAGCTTCGTGGGGCGAAATAAAGACGACCCATGGGGGCAGATCTATAAGATCTGCAGGGGTCGCAGGAATAACGACATAACCTCTCTTCGTGTTGGTGACACCTTGTTATCAACATGGAGTGAGTGTGCAAAGGCTCTTCTTAGTGCGTTTTTTCCCAGGTCGGAAGCACAGGCACCTCAAGCACAAGAGGTACCTGTCCCTCCATTAGATGATGGGGAATTGGGGTATGCTTTCGGCCTGGTTAGATCTAAACGATCTCCAGGCCTTGATGGTTTGAACGGAGAGATCTGTAAGAGCTTGTGGAAGTTCATTCCAGAATACCTGGAGGCTATCTACGATAAGTGCGTCTGTGAGGGATATTTTCCACGTGAGTGGAAAAAAGCCAGGGTTGTCCCTCTCCTGAAGTCCCCTGATAAGATCAGGAGCAATCTTCGCTCCTATCGGGGCATCAGTCTCCTTCCAGTACTTGGAAAAGTGCTGGAAAGAGTAATGGTGGAACGACTTCAGGAGCAAACGAGCGGTATTTGGTCAGATAGACAATACGGCTTCAGAAGAGGACGCAGCGTAGAGGACGCCTGGATGTATGTCCAGAATGCTGTTAGGGAGAATGTCAACAAATATGTTCTCGGCATATTTGTTGACTTCAAGGGAGCATTCGACTACCTGATCTGGGATCGGGTCATTGAACGATTGGAGGAACTTAACTGCCCAGAAATTACTCTTTGGAGGAGTTATTTCTCGGACAGAAGGGCCTCTATCGTTGGAATGAGTGGGAGCGTTGAGACCAGTGTGACTCGTGGCTGTCCACAGGGATCTATCTGTGGTCCATATATATGGAACCTCATGATGGACTCCCTGCTGGCACAGCTGGAGCCTCTCTGTGAGTGTTCTGCATACGCGGATGACCTTCTTATTTTAGTAGGAGGTCGTTCACGTAGTGAAATAGAACGGGCGGGTAGTCAATTTCTTGAAATTGTCCACAATTGGGGCGTTGGTGTGGGTGTAGACATATCGATGGATAAAACGGTGACAATGCTGCTGAAAGGCAAGTTGTCGCCAGTACGTCCACCAATCGTCCGGGTAAATGGGGTCAGCATCAGGTATGTGACGCAAGTCAAATATCTGGGGCTGACCATGAGTGAGAGAATGAGTTTCACTCCACATTTAGCAAATGTGAAGGAGCGACTGCAGGGAACGGTGGGCAAAATACGCCGCATTTTGAGGAGTGATTGGGGTCTCGGACGTCGTGCTGTTCGCACCATATATCGGGGTTTGTTTGTGGCCTGTGCCACTTACGGCGCCGCTGTATGGTGGGAAACAGCCACGACAGTCTCGGGGCGTCAAAAGCTTCTCTCAATGCAGCGTTTCATAATGCTTGCTTGCTTGCCTGTTTGTCGCACCGTCTCAACGGAAGCAATGCAGGTGCTGTTAGGAGCTCCCCGCTTGATCTGATTGTCATACAGAGAGCTGTTGCTTTCAGGTTAAGGAGGGGTTTGAGTGTGTCTTTGTTCCAGAATGATTGGATTTCTGACAATGATGCAGAGAGGGAGGGATATCTAGGAAGCAAGAGGCTCCTAGATGAAATAGTTAGGAATTAGTGGGAAGACCGTTGGAACAATAGCAGCAACGGTCGAGTGACTTACAAATACATCCAGGATGTCAGGTTTGTGGAAGGAAACCCCGACTTCAGATTTTGTCTGAGCTCGGGCTTCCTACTCACGGGACATGGGCCTCTGAATGCATTGTTGCATAGGAGGAACCTATCGGAAACACCTGAATGTTCGTGCGGAGCACGCAATGAGGATTGGGTACATGTCATTGCTGAATGCGCAATGTACTCAGACATCAGAAAACTTAAGGGATTAGGAATCAGTTATGTAAATGGACAGCTAGATGTGAGCGGTGTGATCTCCACTAGCTGGAATGCCGAACTGTTAGGGACGTTTAATAGGTTTGCACGTGAGATTTTTAGGCGGCGAAGGCGATTGACTGAAACGTTAGGTTAGATTAGGTTAGGTTAGGTAAGGGGGTTTGTGGGTGCATGGGATGGGGGTATGGGGATTAACCCCTGGTCACCAGTCCAGAGCAGTATGGAAGCTCAACTGGTAGTAGTTTCGGCAACGAAGTCTGAGCGAAGACTTAATTCTGGTACCACGGGGAGCAAGAGCCCTTGGAGTTCGCTCCAACCTGCTCATGCGGTATAGCCCCTTGGGGAGTATCGTGGTGAAGAGTGTTTTGAATACTCAATGTGGAGTTGCATTGCAACCGGGTGCCGGACCCAAAGTACGGCAGAGGTTCTAGATGGGCCTCGAACCCCACCAAGGTGGTTAGTGTGTCCATTCTACACTGCCAATTGGTACTGGAAATGCCTACCATTTTCAGGGCGCTGATCAACGCATTGATTTGATCCGTGTACTTTTGAGTACCGTGGAGTTAGGCTGTCGTCAGCAGGTTCCCACGTTAAACACACCGGACGTTGTCCCTATCTACTCTCATTCGTTAGTTGACTGTCGACGCGGATAGACGTGCGTGCGCATCGTTGCGATTTTTTCCAAGTGTATTTTTCGCTATTTTTCGGTGTTTTTCTTTTTGCGATTCCCTTTTGTGCGGGTATTTGTTTACGCGTTTTGGTTGGCACCGTTATTGCCTGGCGCGTGTGCATAGCGGTTTTGCGAAATTGTTTGTGCGATCGTGGGTAGCGTGAGTCAGTGACCGCGGGTGGTTTTTGCGAGTACACATTTTTGTGCAATTTTTGTGCGTTTTTGTGTACTGACTCGGCGCGTTATAACGGGTAAGTAATATTTTTTATTATTACCATACATACGGACAACGTGGTCATCCACGTTGTTGTTATTGGCGGAAGCTTCGCACGGTTCCAGTGCAGCTCCGTGTTGTTGGCATTCTTGCTGACTGGACTGCCTGCCAGTAGTTCTGTGCTGAGCATCTGGCGTTTAGTCGGCTCAGTGTCAGAGGAGTCTGGACAGGATTGCCCAAAGGGTGCAAGCGTCTGTCCAGCGTTGGAGATTGCGACTCCTGTGTGGACCAACGGTCGTAACAGCGAACCGTTTAGCTCACGGAGCGATTCGGCTCAGCGCCACATCGGCCGACTCCGGACCGTTTCGGGGACTTTGTCCGTTACGCGGCGACCCAGCACGCGTAACCGCCTTCTCAGCGGAGGCCCCGTTGGCACTCCCGCCACAACTCCCGCTCCCTCCCTCGCTTCCGCCATCATGACGCGCTTTAATCCGCGGTGGCGACCTTACCGTCGTTCCCGCCACTTCCGCGTCGCCGCCCGACGTAGAGTCATCCACGACTGTGGAAGCGGCAGATTCTCCGCTTTCAGCGAGGACCTTCGTCCTCCTCTTCCGTCCTCGAGGCATCTCGCTCCCCAAACTTACCGCTCAGTTGAACTGATCCGCTGGCGTACCAACGCCAACCAACGCCTTTCATGGTATCTGCATGAGTTGTTAATTTAGGCACCGTAACATTACGTTTGGTTCATCCCACAGCGCCAGTTCTGCTTACCAAAAGTGGCCCACTCGGCACATTATATCATAACCTCAACCTTCATATCAAGAAAGGTGAGGTTCTTACCCATTTAAAGTTTGAGAATAGGTTAAGGTCGTTTCGACCCTAAGGCCTCTAATCATTCGCTTTACCAGATAAGATTACTTTACATAATATTTAAATGCACCAGCTATCCTGAGGGAAACTTCGGAGGGAACCAGCTACTAGATGGTTCGATTGGTCTTTCGCCCCTATACTCAATTCTGACAATCGATTTGCACGTCAGAACTGTTTCGGTCTTCCATCAGGGTTTCCCCTGACTTCAACCTGATCAAGTATAGTTCACCATCTTTCGGGTCACAGCATATATGCTCAAGGTACGCTCCAGTTAGAGGTATAAATAATAATAAATTATCATTATACATAACTATATGGAACGCCCCGGGATTGAATTAATAGTGTAATACACTAAAAATTAATCCCATACAGTTAAGTTAATTACGCCATTAGGTTTAATATAACCCAATGACTTGCACATATGTTAGACTCCTTGGTCCGTGTTTCAAGACGGGTCCCGAAGGTATCCTGAATCTTTCGCATTGTTAATCATATAAATGCATACAATTAATATTAAAATCAATGATAATAATATTATTGTAAAATTCAAAAGAATTTTAGCATTATATATAATAAAATCTATCAACACTTTATCAAATCATCAGTATTTATTCTATGTTAATAAGCTAAAAGCAAATTAATTTGAATAAACTTAAAACCAATGATCTTTTGATAAATACTTTATTATGTTAATAGATTACAATGTCCTTATATGAAAAAAATGCACACTATTATTATGATATTTAAAATTAAATACCACAGTTATAATGATGAATTTTTCATAATGGATATTCAGGTTCATCGGGCTTAACCTCTAAGCAGTTTCACGTACTATTTAACTCTCTATTCAGAGTTCTTTTCAACTTTCCCTCACGGTACTTGTTTACTATCGGTCTCATGGTTATATTTAGTTTTAGATGGAGTTTACCACCCACTTAGTGCTGCACTATCAAGCAACACGACTCTTTGGAAATATCTTTCTAGTAATCATTAACGTTATACGGGCCTGGCACCCTCTATGGGTAAATGGCCTCATTTAAGAAGGACTTAAATCGTTAATTTTCTCATACTAGATATTAAGATATTCCATACACTGCATCTCACATTTGCCATATAGACAAAGTGACTTAGTGCTGAACTATTTTCTTTTCGCTCGCCGCTACTAAGAAAATCCTTGTTAGTTTCTTTTCCTCCCTCATTAATATGCTTAAATTCAGGGGTAGTCCCATATGAGTTGAGGTTGTATAAAAAAATTAATTTTTTATATTATATATATATTAATAACTCTTTTATTTTTTCGCTATTTTAAAGAAATATATTTTATATCTTCGATACCATTTTATAAATCTCTAATAATAAATATAAAATCTTTTCATCCCACCAATTCAAATTATTAATATATTTATTTCATATATTATTAAAATATATTTTATCATCACTTCCACTTTTTAAATAAATACATTAGGGACATAAGGTCTAGACCACAAATAAAATTTTTATGCTAGACTTTCCTCTTAATGTATTTATTTAAATATATTTTAAATAATATTGAAATTTTTTTATTTTGGGAATACTAAGATTCTCATTTATTATAAAATTTCGTTCAAATATGAGGTAATCAAGAATATATTGTATATATTTCTTTTTATGCTATTAATATTATGGATTAAAAAATACAATCCAGTAATATACCATATGCTTAAATTCTTTTAATTAACTAAAAGAATAAGCAACTAATTTAGCATAGTCTTACAACCCTCAACCATATGTAGTCCAAGCAGCACTTTAAAATTAATTAAAGTACATAACAGCATGGACCGCAATATGCGTTCAAAATGTCGATGTTCATGTGTCCTGCAGTTCACACGATGACGCACAGTTTGCTGCGTTCTTCATCGACCCATGAGCCGAGTGATCCACCGCTTAGAGTAAAAATTTTTTGTATTTTTTGATTCAAAGTCAAGAGTTTTTAATTTATTGAAAGAATAATAATAATATTTATAACAAATTTTTAAAATAAAATTTCAACACATCTTTCAATAAATTGTAATTTTAAACCCAAACATTTGCAAGCTGCGCATGTCTTAGGTCAACAAAAACAGTAATACCATTTTTAGTAGCTATTCTCTTTTATTTGTGCATAATCCAGTATTTCTTGAATGAAAATAAACCAAAATATATTTATATAACATATATGTATTTTATATGTATATAACATATACTTAATCACAAATAGAAAATACCATAAAAAAGGAATTACACGTTAATGTGAACAAATTAACTTATCATTTATATATTTACTATAAAAAGATCATTTAACTTTTTATAAAATTTTTTATAAATAATAAGTACAGCTATATATGTTTAAAGGTTTTTTAGCGTTCAAATACAATGTATGCGAAATTCACAATATATGTATAAATATACTGCTCATAATGCATTACAAGGAGTAAAAAAAAAAAAAAGAAAAAAAAGAAAAACACTCAAATATGTTTTTTATGCAAATTATTGATATACCCACATTGATTTAAATAAATAATATTTATCAATAATTCAAAACATATTGAATGAAAAGAACAAAAAGAAAAAAAAAATTTTTTTTTTCTTTTTTATTCTTTTTTTTTTTTTGTTTTGTTTTTTTTTTTTTTTTAATATATATTTATTTTTCGGATAGGAACACAATAATGATCCTTCCGCAGGTTCACCTACGGAAACCTTGTTACGACTTTTACTTCCTCTAAATAATCAAGTTCGGTCAACTTTTGCGAAACAACCGTGAAACACAAGGCGTCACAGTGATCACGTCCGGAGACCTCACTAAATAATTCAATCGGTAGTAGCGACGGGCGGTGTGTACAAAGGGCAGGGACGTAATCAATGCGAGTTAATGACTCACACTTACTGGGAATTCCAAGTTCATGTGAACAGTTTCAGTTCACAATCCCAAGCATGAAAGTGGTTCAGCGGTTTACCCGGACCTCTCGGTCTAGGAAATACACGTTGATACTTTCATTGTAGCGCGCGTGCAGCCCAGGACATCTAAGGGCATCACAGACCTGTTATTGCTCAATCTCGTTACTGCTAGACGCAATTTGTCCATTTAAGAAGCTAGTGTCCTTATAATGGGACAAACCAACAGGTACGACTCCACTTATATAAACACATTCAAACACTTGTCCATTCAAGATGAACGCATGAATGAAGGCTATATAAGCTTCAACACCATAATCCTGAAAGCATCTATTTAATATATTTGAGTCTCGTTCGTTATCGGAATTAACCAGACAAATCACTCCACGAACTAAGAACGGCCATGCACCACCACCCATAGATTCGAGAAAGAGCTATCAATCTGTCTTACACGCTTATGTTCGGACCTGGTAAGTTTTCCCGTGTTGAGTCAAATTAAGCCGCAGGCTCCACTCCTGGTGGTGCCCCTTCCGTCAATTCCTTTAAGTTTCAGCTTTGCAACCATACTTCCCCGGAGCCCAAAAGCTTTGGTTTCCCGGGAAGCGACTGAGAGAGCCATAGTAGTAGCTACACCCAATTGCTAGCTGGCATCGTTTATGGTTAGAACTAGGGCGGTATCTGATCGCCTTCGAACCTCTAACTTTCGTTCTTGATTAATGAAAACATCTTTGGCAAATGCTTTCGCTTAAGTTAGTCTTACGACGGTCCAAGAATTTCACCTCTCGCGTCGTAATACTAATGCCCCCAAACTGCTTCTATTAATCATTACCTCTTGATCTAAAAACCAATGAAAGTAGAACAGAGGTCTTATTTCATTATTCCATGCACAAAATATTCAGGCATTTGGAGCCTGCTTTAAGCACTCTAATTTGTTCAAAGTAATTGTACCGGCCCACAACAACACTCGATGAAGAGCACTGAAGCAGGTTTAAATAGGAGGAATATATAAAAAATACATTGTATTAATTATATATAAGAACTCCACCAGTAATACGCTTACATACATAAGGTAATGTACATAACACAATTATAGTTGTACTACCCGTATGAAGCACAAATTCAACTACGAACGTTTTAACCGCAACAACTTTAATATACGCTATTGGAGCTGGAATTACCGCGGCTGCTGGCACCAGACTTGCCCTCCAATAGGTCCTTGTTAAAGGACTTAAAGTGTACTCATTCCAATTACAGGGCCTCAGATATGAGTCCTGTATTGTTATTTTTCGTCACTACCTCCCCGAACTGGCAGTGGGTAATTTACGCGCCTGCTGCCTTCCTTAGATGTGGTAGCCGTTTCTCAGGCTCCCTCTCCGGAATCGAACCCTGATTCCCCTTTACCCGTTGCAACTATGGTAGTCCTAGATACTACCATCAAAAGTTGATAGGGCAGACATTTGAAACATCTGTCGTCGGTACGAGACCATACCATCTGCAAGTTTTCTAGAGTTCAACCAATATAACGATCTTACGATCGCTTTGTTTTAGCCTAATAAAAGCACACGTTCCAAAAGGTCCGTGTTTATTTTGCATGTATTAGCTCTAGAATTACCACAGTTATCCAAGTAACTGTTAACGATCTATGGAACCATAACTGATATAATGAGCCTTTTGTGGTTTCACTTTTAATTTATTTGTACTTAGACATGCATGGCTTAATCTTTGAGACAAGCATATAACTACTGGCAGGATCAACCAGAATAATGTTATTATATTATTTTTTATATAATATTTTTTATATTATATAAAATTTTAAATGATATTTTCTTATTTGAAAATTACACAATACACAAAATATAGAAAGTCAACACACATATATACAACACAGACAACACATTTTTACTTTTTTCTAAAGCTTTTAAAGCTTTATATATTTTTTCTGACCTTTTTACAATTGCTTTATATATTCTGGTACCCGCCGTATACCATTATTTTATTCATTTATTCGCTTATTTCTCTTTGAGAATTTTTATCATCATATATATTAAAATATATATATTTTCTTATATTCTCTTCTTTCAGTCCAATTAATTGGCACTGACACGTTTGTGGTTTGTTATGCGTGTTATGTTGCAAATACGGTTGCTTTTAATTTTTGCTTTTGTATTGTGAAAAGAATTTTCGTTCTCTATACATACATAATATTATTTAATTATGTAAGAACGATGTTTCTTCTTATATTAGCTAAACTTTCAAATAATATCATTTTTTATACATTTTACTTTATTTCAGATAATGTGTATATATCTTTTTTAAGAATATATACATTTTTTCTTTGATTTGAAATTAAAAATTTCAAATTCCATTATATTTATTTTTAAATAATAAATATATGATTATGAAAGTATTTTTTGAGCGTAATAATATAAATATTTCACTTAATTTAATACAATTCCATTAGCACATATATTTTATGTGTAATAAGAATAGTTTAAAGAAAGTTAAAATATTCTTTCAATATGCTACTTGTTAAGTATAGAATTTTAAATTTCATCATATTATAATAAATATAACAAAATTTGTCTATTTAAACCAACTGTAGCAGGTACCAGGAATAAAAAAACCCTATAAAAATTTTTAACGTATACAAATTATTTACTCAAATACTTATAATAAAAAAAATTTCATATAAATACTTAATTTATAAAGTCATACAAGTATAAAAATTTTCATATAAGTACTAAGTCCATAAAGTCATACAAGTATAAAAATTCTCATACAAGTACGAAATGACAAATTTCATACAAGTAGAAAAGCATATTTACTTAAAATATAGTGAAATATATAGAGATATAAGACATAATAACTAGTTTTCACTAATAAAAAATTTTCATATAAGTACTAACTTATAAAGTCATACAAGTAATCATTTTCATATAAGTACTATTTCAGTATATGTCAATTTGAGCAAATTTGTGCAGATTTGTTATAAATGTTCCCTGCCAAGTTGACCTCACCAACCCGAAATCGTATGGAAAATTTACTTTTACCCATTTAAAATTTAGAAACTCAAATATCCATGGGTAATTTATATGATTTTCAGAGCTCTCTATAGTTATAAGCAAATTTATAACATCAAAAGTATTTTTGCACTCTGTTTTTTTTTTGACAATTTATTACTTGTATGAATTTATATTTAATACTTATATGAAAATTTAGTACTTGTATGACTTTGTCCTTTTAATACTTATATGAAAATTTAATACTTATATGACTTTATACACTTAATACTTATATAAAAATTATTTACCTGTATGACTTTTACACTTAATACTTATATAAAAATTTATTACTTATATGACTTTATACACTTAATACTTATATGAAAATTTATTACTTGCATGACTTTATACACTTAATACTTATATGAAAATTATTTACCTGTATGACTTTATAAACTTAATACTCATATGAAAATTATTTACCTGTATGACTTTTACACTTAATACTTATATGAAAATTTATTACTTATATGACTTTATACACTTAATACTTATATGGAAATTTATTACTTGTATGACTTTATACACTTAATACTTATATGAAAATGATTTACCTGTATGACTTTATAAACTTAATACTCATATGAAAATTATTTACCTGTATGACTTTTACACTTAATACTTATATGAAAATTATTTACTTATATGACTTTTATATTTAATACTTATATGAAAATTTAGTACTTGTATGACTTTGTCCTTTTAATACTTATATGAAAATTTAATACTTATATGACTTTATACACTTAATACTTATATAAAAATTATTTACCTGTATGACTTTTACACTTAATACTTATATAAAAATTTATTACTTATATGACTTTATACACTTAATACTTATATGAAAATTATTTACCTGTATGAATTTTACACTTAATACTTATATGGAAATTTATTACTTGTATGACTTTTTGACTTATATGAATTTATAAACTTAATACTTATATGAAAATTATTTACTATATGATTTTTACACTTAATAATTATATGAAAATTTATTATTTATATGACTTTATAAACTTAATACTCATATGAAAATTATTTACCTGTATAAATTTTACACTTAATACTTATATGGAAATTATTTACTTATATGACTTTATACACTTAATACTTATATAAAAATTATTTACCTGTATGACTTTTACACTTAATACTTATATGAAAATTTATTACTTATATGACTTTATACACTTAATACTTATATGAAAATTATTTACTTATATGACTTTATACACTTAATACTTATATGGAAATTTATTACTTGTATGAATTTTTGACTTTATATGATATACTTATGTAACTATACTTATATGAAAATTATTTACTTACATGACTTTTACACTTAATACTTATATGAAAATTTATTACTTATATGACTTTATACACTTTATACTTATATGAAAATTATTTACTTATATGAATTTATACACTTAATACTTATATGGAAATTATTTACCTGTATGACTTTTACACTTAATACTTATGTGAAAATTTATTACTTATTTGACTTTATACACTTAATACTTATATGAAAATTTATTACTTATATGACTTTATACACTTAATACTTATATGAAAATTATTTACTTATATGACTTTATACACTTAATACTTATATGAAAATTATTTACTTATATGACTTTTACACTTAATAATTATATGAAAATTTATTATTTATATGACTTTATAAACTTAATACTCATATGAAAATTATTTACCTGTATAAATTTTACACTTAATACTTATATGGAAATTATTTACTTATATGACTTTATACACTTAATACTCATATGAAAATTATTTACCTGTATGACTTTTACACTTAATACTTATATGAAAATTTATTATATGAATTCATACACTTAATACTTATATGAAAATTATTTACTTATATGACTTTATACACTTAATACTTATATGAAAATTATTTACTTATATGACTTTTACACTTAATAATTATATGAAAATTTATTATTTATAATTACTTTATACACTTAATACTTATATGAAAATTATTTACCTGTATAAATTTTACACTTAATACTTATATGGAAATTATTTACTTATATGACTTTATACACTTAATACTCATATGAAAATTATTTACCTGTATGACTTTTACACTTAATACTTATATGAAAATTTATTACTTATATGAATTCATACACTTAATACTTATATGAAAATTATTTACTTATATGACTTTATACACTTAATACTTATATGGAAATTTATTACTTGTATGACTTTTTGACTTATATGACTTTATGCACTTAATACTTATATGAAAATTATTTACTTACATGACTTTTACACTTAATACTTATATGAAAATTTATTACTTATATGACTTTATACACTTAATACTTATATGAAAATTATTTACCTGTATGAATTTTACACTTAATACTTATATGAAAATTTATTACTTATATGACTTTATACACTTAATACTTATATGAAAATTATTTACTTATATGACTTTATACACTTAATACTTATATGGAAACTTATTACTTGTATGACTTTTTGACTTATATGACTTTATACACTTAATACTTATATGAAAATTATTTACTTATATGACTTTTACACTTAATACTTATATGAAAATTTATTACTTATATGACTTTATACACTTAATACTTATATGAAAATTATTTACTTATATGACTTTATACACTTAATACTTATATGGAAATTTATTACTTGTATGACTTTATACACTTAATACTTATATGAAAATTATTTACTTATATGACTTTCAAACTTAATACTTATATGAAAATGTATTATTTATATAACTTTATAAACTTAATACTGATATGAAAATTATTTACCTGTATGACTTTATACACTTAATACTTATATGGAAATTTATTACTTGTATGACTTTATACACTTAATACTTATATGAAAATTATTTACTTATATGACTTTCAAACTTAATACTTATATGAAAATGTATTACTCATATGACTTTTTGACTTATATGAATTTTACATTTAATACTTATATGAAAATTATTTACTTATATGCCTTCATAAACTTAATACTTATATGAAAGATATTTACCTGTATGACTTTTACACTTAATACTTATATGAAAATTAGTTACTTATATGACTTTATAAACTTAATACTTATATGAAAGATATTTACCTGTATGACTTTTACACTTAATACTTATATGAAAATTATTTACTTATATGACCTTATAAACTATATTCTTTTATTTGTATTTCTCCTCCTCTATATTACTTTTTGCATATTATAATATTTGTCAAATGAGATTTTCAACATATTTACACCTTTGCTTTTAATTTAATAAATGTTTTTTAAAAGTTCAAATTCTTAGCTTAATGCGCGTTAATCGTTTTGTGTTACTATATGTATATGCTTTTATATTTGTATATTATAATAGAATCACAACATTTATAATTTGCTTTGAACAGTAAGTATTTTGAGTTCAAATTCTTAGTTTAATTTTCATGTTATGATTACCTCAAACAATTATTATAATATGCCATACCTTCGTTTTGTGTTACTATATATATTTGATTTTTTATTTGTATATTATTACAACACTTATACTTTGCTTTCAACAATAATTGTTGTAAATAAAGTATTTAGAGTTCAAATTCTTAGTTTCATTTTCATGTTATGATTATCTCAAACAATTATTAAAATATACCATATCGTTCGTTTTGTGTTACTATATATATATATGCTTTTGTTTTTTTTTTTTGTATATTATATGTAGTTGCGTTTAATATGAATCACAACACTTATACTTTGCTTTTAAATAATAAATATTAAAAACAAAGTATTTAGCGTTTATAATATTTTTTATTTTCATTTTATGATTCTCTCAAACACTTAATATAACATATACCCATTTATATTTATATATATTTATTTATTTTCTATACATTTTATACTTTTGGCGTATAATATTATAAAATAGTTGTTTAATAACAGTCATATTATATTATTATTCGTTCAAATATTTTTCTTTTTATTATTATAAATGAAATGATTCTTTTTACACTGTTTATAAATATATAATATATAAATACATGTTTATTTAATTTACATAATTTATTATACATTCTTATATATTATATATAAAATACTTAATCTAATTTTTAATAATTAATTATTTAAAATTAGATGTTTTCTTTTATATTTTATATATAAATAAATAAATATATAATATTTTT
>NW_024396279.1:72500-77361 GCF_016617805.1 Bactrocera tryoni
GAGAAGCTTTTGACGCCCCGAGACTGTCGTGGCTGTTTCCCACCATACAGCGGCGCCGTAAGTGGCACAGGCCACAAACAAACCCCGATATATGGTGCGAACAGCACGACGTCCGAGACCCCAATCACTCCTCAAAATGCGGCGTATTTTGCCCACCGTTCCCTGCAGTCGCTCCTTCACATTTGCTAAATGTGGAGTGAAACTCATTCTCTCACTCATGGTCAGCCCCAGATATTTGACTTGCGTCACATACCTGATGCTGACCCCATTTACCCGGACGATTGGTGGACGTACTGGCGACAACTTGCCTTTCAGCAGCATTGTCACCGTTTTATCCATCGATATGTCTACACCCACACCAACGCCCCAATTGTGGACAATTTCAAGAAATTGACTACCCGCCCGTTCTATTTCACTACGTGAACGACCTCCTACTAAAATAAGAAGGTCATCCGCGTATGCAGAACACTCACAGAGAGGCTCCAGCTGTGCCAGCAGGGAGTCCATCATGAGGTTCCATATATATGGACCACAGATAGATCCCTGTGGACAGCCACGAGTCACACTGGTCTCAACGCTCCCACTCATTCCAACGATAGAGGCCTTTCTGTCCGAAAAATAACTCCTCCAAAGAGTAATTTCTGGGCAGTTAAGTTCCTCCAATCGTTCAATGACCCGATCCCAGATCAGGTAGTCGAATGCTCCCTTGAAGTCAACAAATATGCCGAGAACATATTTGTTGACATTCTCCTAACAGCATTCTGGACATACATCCAGGCGTCCTCTACGCTGCGTCCTCTTCTGAAGCCGTATTGTCTATCTGACCAAATACCGCTCGTTTGCTCCTGAAGTCGTTCCACCATTACTCTTTCCAGCACTTTTCCAAGTACTGGAAGGAGACTGATGCCCCGATAGCAGCGAAGATTGCTCCTGATCTTATCAGGGGACTTCAGGAGAGGGACAACCCTGGTATTTTTCCACTCACGTGGAAAATATCCCTCACAGACGCACTTATCGTAGATAGCCTCCAGGTATTCTGGAATGAACTTCCACAAGCTCTTACAGATCTCTCCGTTCAAACCATCAAGGCCTGGAGACCGTTTAGATCTAACCAGGCCGAAAGCATACCCCAATTCCCCATCATCTAATGGAGGGACAGGTACCTCTTGTGCTTGAGGTGCCTGTGCTTCCGACCTGGGAAAAAACGCACTAAGAAGAGCCTTTGCACACTCACTCCATGTTGATAACAAGGTGTCACCAACACGAAGAGAGGTTATGTCGTTATTCCTGCGACCCCTGCAGATCTTATAGATCTGCCCCCATGGGTCGTCTTTATTTCGCCCCACGAAGCTTCTCCAGTCTTCTTCTTTGATTCGTATAAGCATGTCTTTGTACTCTCTCATCTCAGTACTAAGATCATGCCGAATCTGGGGCAACCTATCAGAGTTGGACCGTCTTGCACGTTGAAACTTTCGTCTCAAACGCCTGACATTCCTCCTCTTTACGGTTAGCTCGTGCGTCCACCATTTTAGTTTCTTGCCGCGGTAGCTTTCGCTTTTCCGCAGCAACCTATCATTGACACCCCAAACTAATGCAGTTAGCTGAGCGATTTGATCGTCAACCCCCAGTTCCCTAAACTCACTAAGCGGTATTTCAAATACCGCATCCCTAACAGACAGTCCATATTGGCTCCAGTCGACACCAGAGGTACGCCAGCGCCGTAATGGACTAACTTGCTCCGTTGGAGGAGATATGGCAGTAACCATAATTTGAATCAAATTATGATCACTTATACTCCACTCTCCCTGTATTTCCCACCTGACGTCAAACGCACTGCTAGCTGCCTGATTGATGAGGGTAACATCAATATCACTAACACCTCCTGGCCCATCGAATGTATAGAATTCGCTTGGCTCATTTACTATATGGAGGTTATTAGCCACCACCCATTCGCTGAGTGCTTCGCCTCGACTGTGGCTTTGGTATCCGGCCGAATGCCGGGATACCTTACTAAACCACATCGAAGACGAGGCATTCGCATCTAGCCCAAGGATAATTGGACTACTACTCGCAAGTAGTAGTAGCTTATCCATGTACCCCAGGTAAGGCTCTAGGGGTTCGCTAAATTTGCAGTACAAACTAGCGACAACCAGTTTACCGAACTCCCCTTCTACAGAGACGCAGACTCCCAGCTGTGAAGAGTCCAAAACTACGCAATCATAGTTTGGATTGTTCACAACTATTGCGGCGTTAGCCCCAAGATCTGCGAATATCCTAAAACTGCCAGGGAGACCCCTAACCACACCATTAGTGGCATAGGGCTCCTGGAGTAAGGCAACGCCGCACCCACCCTCGGTCATAAGTTCCCCCAATTCGCACATAACGGCAAATGCCCCCTGGCAATTGAGCTGAAACAGCGCGCCCATTAGTGCCTGGCAAGTGCGCGCTCAACTATGCTGCAATATACTGGGCAAGCAGCGGACATCATAAGATGTCCAGCCGGCTTTCCCTTGAAATGACAGTTGCGACAATGCGGGGCATTGTTGCAACGTGCAGCTTTGTGACCTTCTTGGCCACACCTCCGGCAGACATCGGACTTGGCCCGACAATCCGCAACCCGGTGATCGAAGCCCATACACCGGAAACAACCGGCAACTGGGCTATCGGCACGCACGCGGTAGGAGAACCACTTGACGTAGATTCGTCCTTTCTCCAAAAGAGATGACATTACTTTGTCATCTCCCTCAAGGACGACATTCGTCCTGCCATCGGCCTTAACCGCCCAGGGCTTGCTCACAACCCTTTACCTCAGGATTTTTCTCCCTTACGTTCTTCTCGAAGAGTTCCTCCATGAACTCTTCAAGCTTAATCTCGGTGTGCACACCCTGCACAACTACCCGCTGGCCCATCTTTTTATTGACGGTCACGCTAAGACCGACCTCCTCAAATTTGGTGTTTTTGGCCACCATGTCCCTTTCCTTGATGGAGGGGGTCCGGATGACCACACCACCACCCTTGATTGGCTTCAAGGCGTGTACACGCACGCCAAGAGAAGGACCCACTTCCTTCTGCACCTTCTTGGCCACCTCCTTGGATGAGGTGGCAGGACCCTTGCTTCTTACAACTAAGGACCAAGTCTCCGTTGGTCTTGGAACCCTTGGCGCTATTGCCTCCAGCACTGGTGCCGGTGGAGCAGGCGCCGAAGCTACAGAAGCCTCCATATTACTGGTCGATTGACCAACTGCACTTTTAATCCTGTGCAGTGCATCTACTTGCCCGCGAAGGTAGGCATTCTCCGCAATCAATGTCATTAATAGTGATTCATATTTCGTGGAAACATGCATGAACCCATTCTGCGTATCTGGCTCGAGCTGCTTAACCTTAAACAACAGTGCGTAAAACTCAGCTGTCAAAGTTTTGACTGCTGCAATGTGGCCGAAAGCGTCATCCCCCATAGCAGAACCCTTGCCCCTTAAGATAGAACCCTTATTTTTGTCCCCAGTAAAGTCATTATTTCCGCAAGCGGAATTTGGCTCTAAAATTACCTCATTTTTTTCTTCATTTACCTCCTTAGCATTCTCCTTCCTACCGCTGTCGGTTGTCTCCCCGCTGTCCTTCTCACCATCGTTTGTTGCGTCACTCTTTCGCTGAGCTTTCTTCTTTTCTCCTTTTTTGGCTTCCTTCCCACCATCGCTTTCGCAAGATTTCCCCGATGATGGGCGTAAGCGGGCTACCCTGTTACGCGGTAAGGGCATCCTCCTTCCCTCATCGTCGGATGACTCCACACGGACCACCATTGGCTCAGGCCCAGAGTCATCGTCCTCCCCCTCGAGGAACTCTGCTCCTCGTTTACGTGCTGCAGACATTGCAGCGAAACGCACGTTCGTATTGTTCTCTTTTTGGGAAATACCCAACACGCACTTGGTGATTAATTTATATAATCCCGGTCTGCACTTTTTGGGAAAATCCCAAACTTCACTGCGTCTATTGTTTGCGCAATATCTAGGGGAACACCCACACTGTTTCACAATATTTGGGTAACACCCACACTGTACTTAATCCCTTTTTTTTTTTTTTTTTGGAAAATGTATGTTTCCTAGAATTTTTCTTTGTGTCCTTTCACAAAATTCTACCTGCGTTAGCACACACACACATACACTTTTAGAACCGTCACTGCGCTTAGTGCGCACACTATTGTCAAGGTCACTTGTGCTTTTGTAACTATTGTTACACACATACACTTTTGTCACAGCACTTTTGTCACTAGGATTTGTATGGTCAATACACACACAATCTTTGGCACTGTCACCCACTATTGTCACTGTCTTAAACGATCGATATTGTTTTTGTTTTGCTACTTCGCAATTCTCCGCGTACACGTCCGTTCGCATCGGCTGTTCAAACGCAACTGGGTAGATAGGGACAACGTCCGGTGTGTTTAACGTGGGAACCTGCTGACGACAGCCTTACTCCACGGCGCTCAAAAGCACAGCGGATCAAATCAATGCGTTGATCAGCGCCCTGAGAATGCAAAGCATTTTCAGTACCAATTGGCAGTGTGGAATGGACACACTAACCACCTTGGTAGGGTTCGAGGCCCATCTAAAACCTCTGCCGTACTTTGGGTCCGGCACCCGGTTGCAATGCAACTCCACATTGAGTGATCAAAACACTCTTCCCGCGATTTGGGTATTAACCACAACCACCACGATACTCCCCGAGGGGCCAGTCCGCACGAGCAGGTTGGAGCGAACTCCAAGGGCTCCTGCTCCCCGTGGTACCAGAATTAAGTCTCCGGTCAGATGCAAAAATGCATTCAGAGGCCCATGCCCCGTAAGCAGGAAACCCAGACTCAGACACC
>NW_024396280.1:0-5061 GCF_016617805.1 Bactrocera tryoni
TATCGGGTGATTTTTTTAAGAGCTTGATAACTTTTTTTACGCATAAAATTTGCAAAATCTCATCGGTTCTTTATTTGAAACGTTAGATTGGTTCATGACATTTACTTTTTGAAGATAATTTCATTTAAATGTTGACCGCGGCTGCGTCTTAGGTGGTCCATTCGGAAAGTCCAATTTTGGGCAACTTTTTCGAGCATTTCGGCCGGAATAGCCCGAATTTCTTCGGAAATGTTGTCTTCCAAAGCTGGAATAGTTGCTGGCTTATTTCTGTAGACTTTAGACTTGACGTAGCCCCACAAAAAATAGTCTAAAGGCGTTAAATCGCATGATCTTGGTGGCTAACTTACGGGTCCATTTCTTGAGATGAATTGTTCTCCGAAGTTTTCCCTCAAAATGGCCATAGAATCGCGAGCTGTGTGGCATGTAGCGCCATCTTGTTGAAACCACATGTCAACCAAGTTCAGTTCTTCCATTTTTGGCAACAAAAAGTTTGTTAGCATCGAACGATAGCGATCGCCATTCACCGTAACGTTGCGTCCAACAGCATCTTTGAAAAAATGTTATTGGAGTTGTCATAGAGTTGTCGTATAGCAATAGCGATAGTGTATTTGGAACAATTTTACAATCTTAAATTAAGATGTAAAATTGATTTTTTGATACATACACATTAAGCAATCGATATCAGGTTGCGTAAAAACATGAACTTTACATATTTATGCTAATTACCCTTTTTGAAGTTATGGGAGTTGTCATAGAGTTGTCGTATAGCCATAACGACAGTGTCTTTGGAGCAATTTCACAATCTTAAGTTACGGTGTAGAATTGATTTTTTGGTACATACACATTATGCAATCGATATCAGGTTGCGTAAAAATATGAACTTTACATATTTATGCTATTTAGCCGTTTTGATGTTATTGGAGCTTTCATAGAGTTGTCGTATAGCCATAACGACAGTGTCTTTGGAGCAATTTCACAATCTTAAGTTAAGGTGTAGAATTGATTTTTTGGTACATACACATTATGCAATCGATATCAGGTTGCGTAAAAATATGAACTTTACATATTTATGCTATTTAGCCGTTTTGATGTTATTGGAGTTGTCATAGAGTTGTCCTATAGCAATAGCGACAGTGTATTTGGAACAATTTAACAATCCTAAATTAAGGTGTAGAATTGATTTTTTGGTACATACACATTAAGCAATCGATATCAAGTTGCGTAAAAATATGAACTTTACATATTTATGCTAATTACCCTTTTTGAAGTTATTGGAGTTGTCATAGAGTTGTCCTATAGCAATAGCGACAGTGTATTTGGAACAATTTAACAATCCTAAATTAAGGTGTAGAATTGATTTTTTGGTACATACACATTAAGCAATCGATATCAAGTTGCGTAAAAATATGAACTTTACATATTTATGCTAATTACCCTTTTTGATGTTATTGGAGTTGTCATAGAGTTGTCCTATAGCAATAGCGACAATGTATTTGGAACAACTTTGCAATCTTAAATTAAGGTGTAAAATTCATTTTTTGGTACATACATATTATGCAATCGATATCAAGATTCGTAAAAATATGAACTTTACATATTTATGCAAATTTGCCGCTTTGATGTTATTGGAGTTGTCATAGAGTTGTCGTATAGCCATAGCGACAGTGTATTTGGAACAATTTAACAATCCTAAATTAAGGTGTTTAATTGATTTTTTTAGTACATACATACACATTAAGCAATCGATATCAAGATGCGTAAAAATATGAACTTTACTTATTTCTGTTAATTAGCCGTTCTGATGTTATTGAAGCTTTCATAGAGTTGTCGTATAGCCATAGCGACAGTGTATTTGGAGCAATTTCACAATCTTATATTAAGGTGTAGAATAGATTTTTTGGTACATACACATTAAGCAATCGATATCAGGTTGCGTAAAAATATGAACTTTACATATTTATGCTATTTAGCCGTTTTTATGTTATTGGAGCTTTCATAGAGTTGTCGAATAGCAATAGCGACAGTGTATTTGGAACAATTTCACAATCTTATATTAAGGTGTAGAATCGATTTTTTAGTACATACACATTAAGCAATCGATATCAAGTTGCGTAAAAATATGAACTTTACATATTTATGCTAACTAGCCGTTTTGATGTTATTGGAGTTGTCATAGAGTTGTCCTATAGCAATAGCGACAATGTATTTGGAACAATTTTACAATCTTAAATTAAGGTGTAGAATTGATTTTTTGGTACATACACAATATGCAATCGATATCAGGTAGCGTAAAAATATGAACTTTACATATTTATGCTAATTACCCGTTTTGATGTTATTGGAGTTGTCATAGAGTTGCCCTATAGCAATAGCGACAGTGTATTTGGAACAGTTTTACAATCTTAAATTAAGGTGTAAAATTGATTTTTTGGTACATACATATTATGCAATCGATATCAGGTTGCGTAAAAATATGAACTTTACATATTTATGCTATTTAGCAGTTTTTATGTTATTGGAGCTTTCATAGAGTTGTCGTATAGCCATAACGACAGTGTATTTGGAGGAATTTCACAATCTTAAGTTAAGGTGTAGAATCGATTTTTTGATACATACACATTAAGCAATCGATATCAGGTTGCGTAAATATATGAACTTTACATATTTATGCTATTTAGCCGTTTTTATGTTATTGGAGCTTTCATAGAGTTGTCGTATAGCAATAGCGACAGTGTGTTTGGAACAATTTTACAATCTTAACTTAAGGTGTAGTGATGATTTTTTGATACATACACATTAAGCAATCGATATCAAGTTGCGTAAAAATATGAACTTTACATATTTAAGCAAATTAGCCGTTTTGATCTTATTGGAGTTGTCATAAAGTTGTTCTATAGCAATAGCGACAGTGTATTTGGAACAATTTAACAATCCAAAATAAGGTAATGAATTGATTTTTTGATACATACACATTAAGCAATCGATATCAAGTTGCGTAAAAATATGAACTTTACATATTTATGCTATTTAGCCGTTTTGATGTTATTGGAGCTTTCATAGAAATGTCGTATAGCAATAACGACAGTGTATTTGGAGCAATTTTACAATCTTATATTAAGGTGTGGAACCGATTATTTAGTACATACACATTATGCAATCGATATCAGGTTGCGTAAAAATATGAACTTTACATATTTATGCTAACTAGCCGTTTTGAGTTTATTGGAGTTGTCATAGAGTTCTACTATAGCAATGGCGACAGTGTATATGGAACAATTTTACAAGCTTATATTAAGGCGTCGTATAGCCATAACGACAGTGTATTTGGAGGAATTACACAATCTTAAGTTAAGGTGTAGAATAGGGTGGCCCATATTATATAGGCGAAAAACTAAATCGGGCTTACAGATCGGGGCACCCCCCAAATTTTTTGCTATCGCCAAAACAAATATTCTGGGAGAGTTTCAATTTAATATTCCAACGGGAAGAGGGTGCTCAATGACATATAACATTAAGGAAAAAATGAAAAAATCCGCAATTTTGGTAATTTTTTTTAATAAGTACAACACGTAGGAAGTAATAAATTCATTTATTTTATAGAATAATGTTAATAAATAACGCAATCTTACATGACTTATTTCTTTGGAGTTGCCGACCCCAAGCTTTTAACAGCTGCTCTCTTTGTCGTTTTTGTCGGAACCCACTTTCTATTAGCTTCTACCACTTGCAGGAGCAACTGCTTTTCTTCTTCATCATTTGTTAGAAGCTTATTGAAGTCTTCAAACAGTTTGACTTCGCGCTCAGCAATATCATTAACAACTTTCAGGTTTCTTACGATTTGTTTCCCTCCAATGTAATGCTGATTCATGTTCCATTCATTTGGATCTGTGATCGTTGAATTTATCTTTAACTTTTCAAACACCTGCAAAGATCTTTGATTGGTAAAATCGGCCAATTCGGCTCAACCCAACAAATTCATCCGAGAGGTACCAAAGATGAGATTTTATAGCATTTTTAACCACTTCACTTATTTGTGGATCAATAGCTTCATAAGTGGTCATGTCTTTCCATAGAGAAAGGTCTCACCAAGGAGCATTTGCAGCCATAGGGGCCTCAAACCAATATTTCACATATACAAGCTTTCCAAATTTCACAAAGCGTTCTAGCTGTGATTTTTCCCTTTGTGTGGTTTCAAAAACATCTTCCTCACGAAACAAGAAGATTTTGATGGCGTATAAGAGTTTTGCCATCCAGCGAGCACGGTGTAAGGCACCCGGAGCTCTCCAATGAACGTTATCTAGAGAATGACCCAGGCCTAGTAGTGATAGCTCTATTAACTCCATGTAAGTGTTTAATCAATCTTGTTGGTATGAGAGCTCTTTCCAATAACTGAGTTACCTCCTCAACTGTCATATGACCTGCACTACGCACTAAATTAAATTTATGCAAGTGCCAGTGAAAACGCAAAAGCAATTGCCGATTAGTAGGTAGTTGATTTAGTCTTAATAGAGATTCCACATCTGTAATACCCAAAAGGAAAACACGGTCACACTTCCTTGTTGCAGGAGAATTGGACGCCATGGTTTTTCATAAGTTATTGAATAAATGTTTAAAACTGGTATCACTTTGGGTACTATTATGAGAATTATTTCGTAATAATATTAAGTTTTGTCAATCTAGATCTTATTGATGATATTTTTCAGCATCTGTTTTAGATATTTGAAACACCTACAACAAAAAAACAAAAATAATTATTAAAATATGGATTTTTTATTTTTTCGACTTTTTGTTATCAATCGTGAAACTTTGGGTTCTTTGAGCACCCTTTTCCCATCCATCAAAAAATCTGAAAAAATTCCAGAGGTATATTAAACCCCATTCTAAAAAAATGTAGGGGTGCCCAGGGTGAATTTTTGAAGTTAGTTTTTTTGGGCCACCCTAGTGTAGAATCGATTTTTTGATACATACACATTAAGCAATCGATATCAGGTTGCGCAAGTATATGAACTTTACATATTTATGCCATTTATCCGTTTTTATGTTATTGGAGCTTTCATAGAA
>NW_024396281.1:0-11432 GCF_016617805.1 Bactrocera tryoni
ACGCTCCTGGTAGGGATAGAAAACAGGTTGAGGGCTTTTCTAAAAGATCCTTAAATTATCTAACCGATGCTATTTATTTGACCCACCTGCATCGAATACTTTAGCTGCTAGAGCGTTTACAAAGTTGAAACAAACATGTGATTTTTCTCAAAACACTACATTTGCTTGTGAACACTATTGCCACGCTCCTGGTACGGATAGAGAATAAGTTGAGGGCTTTTCTAAAGGCTCCTTTAATTATCTAACCGATGCTATTTATTTGACCCACCTGCGTCGAATACTTCAGCCGCTAGAGCATTTACAAAGTTGAAACAAACATGTGACTTTTCTCAAAACACTACATTTGCTTGTGAACACTATTGCCTCGCTCCTGGTAGGGATAGAAAACAGGTTGAGGGCTTTTCTAAAAGCTCCTTAAATTATCTAACCGATGCTATTTATTTGACCCACCTACGTCGAATACTTTAGCCGCTAGAGCGTTTACAAAGTTGAAACAAACATGTGATTTTTCTCAAAACACTACATTTGTTTGTGAACACTTTTGCCTCGCATCTGGTAGGGATAGAAAACAACATCGATGCTATTTATTTTACCCGCTAGAGCGTTTACAAAGTTGAAACAAACATGTGATTTTTCTCAAAACACTACATTTGTTTGTGAGCACTATTGCCTCGCTCCTGGTAGGGATAGAAAACAGGTTGAGGGCTTTTCTAAAAGATCCTTAAATTATCTAACCGATGCTATTTATTTGACCCACCTACATCGAATACTTTAGCTGCTAGAGCGTTTACAAAGTTGAAACAAACATGTGATTTTTCTCAAAACACTACATTTGTTTGTGAACACTATTGCCAAGCTCCTGGTAGGGATAGAAAATGAGTTGAGGGCTTTTCTAAAAGCTCTCTAAATTATCTAACCGATGCTGTTTATTTGACCCACCTACATCGAATACTTTAGCCGCTAGAGCGTTTACAAAGTTGAAACAAACATGTGATTTTTCTCAAAACACTACATTTGTTTGTGAACACTATTGCCTCGCTCCTGGTAGGGATACAAAATAGGTTGAGGGCTTTTCTAAAAGATCCTTAAATTATCTAACCGATGCTATTTATTTGACCCACCTACATCGAATACTTTAGCTGCTAGAGCGTTTACAAAGTTGAAACAAACATGTGATTTTTCTCAAAACACTACATTTGTTTGTGAACACTATTGCCTCGCTCCTGGTAGGGATACAAAATAGGTTGAGGGCTTTTCTAAAAGATCCTTGAATTATCTAACCGATGCTATTTATTTGACCCACCTACATCGAATACTTTAGCCGCTAGAGCGTTTACAAAGTTGAAACAAACATGTGATTTTTCTCAAAACACTACATTTGTTTGTGAACACTATTGCCACGCTCCTGGTAGGGATAGAGAATAAGTTGAGGGCTTTTCTAAAAGCTCCTTAAGTTATCTAACCGATGCTGTTTATTTGACCCACCTACATCGAATAATTTAGCCGCTAGAGCGTTTACAAAGTTGAAACAAAAATGTGATTTTTCTCAAAACACTTCATTTGTTTGTGAACACTATTGCCGCGCTCCTGGTAGGGATAGAAAATGAGTTGAGGGCTTTTCTAAAAGCTCTTTAAATTATCTAACCGATGCTATTTATTTGACCCACCTGCGTCGAATACTTTAGCCGCTAGAGCGTTTACAAAGTTGAAACAAACATGTGACTTTTCTCAAAACACTACATTTGTTTGTGAACACTATTGCCTCGCTCCTGGTAGCGATAGAAAACAGGTTGAGGGCTTTTCTAAAAGATCCTTAAATTATCTAACCGATGCTATTTATTTGACCCACCTGCATCGAATACTTTAGCTGCTAGAGCGTTTACAAAGTTGAAACAAACATGTGATTTTTCTCAAAACACTTCATTTGTTTGTGAGCACTATTGCCTCGCTCCTGGTAGCGATAGAAAACAGGTTGAGAGCTTTTCTAAAAGATCCTTAAATTATCTAACCGATGCTATTTATTTGACCCACCTACATCGAATACTTTAGCCGCTAGAGCGTTTACAAAGTTGAAACAAAAATGTGATTTTTCTCAAAACACTTCATTTGTTTGTGAACACTATTGCCGCGCTCCTGGTAGGGATAGAAAATGAGTTGAGGGCTTTTCTAAAAGCTCTTTAAATTATCTAACCGATGCTATTTATTTGACCCACCTGCGTCGAATACTTTAGCCGCTAGGGCGTTTACAAAGTTGAAACAAACATGTGATTTTTCTCAAAACACTACATTTGTTTGTGAACACTATTGCCTCGCTCCTGGTAGGGATATAAAATAGGTTGAGGGCTTTTCTAAAAGCTCCTTAAATTATCTAACCGATGCTATTTATTTTACCCACCTGCTTCGAATACTTTAGCCGCTAGAGCGTTTACAAAGTTGAAACAAACATGTGATTTTTTCTCAAAACACTACATTTGTTTGTGAACACTATTGCCAGGCTCCTAGTAGGGATAGAAAACAGGTTGAGGGCTTTTCTAAAAGATCCTTAAATTATCTAACCGATGCTATTTATATGACCCACCTACGTCGAATACTTTAGCCGCTAGCGCGTTTACAAAGTTGAAACAAACATGTGAATTTTCTCAAAACACTACATTTCTTTGTGAACACTATTGCCAGGCTCCTGGTAGGGATAGAGAATGAGTTGAGGGCTTTTCTAAAAGATCCTTAAATTATCTAACCGATGCTGTTTATTTGACCCACCTACGTCAAATACTTTAGCCGCTAGAGCGTTTACAAAGTTGAATCAAACATGTGATTTTTCTCAAAACACTACATTTGTTTGAGAACACTATTGCCACGCTCCTGGTAGGGATAGAAAATAGGTTGAGGTCTTTTCTAAAAGTTCCTTAACTTATCTAACCGATGCTATTTATTTGACCCACCTTCGTCGAATGCTTTAGCGGCTAGAGCGTTTAGAAAGTTGAAACAAAAATGTGATTTTTCTCAAAACACTACATTTGATTGTGAACACTATTGCCACGCTCCTGGTAGGGATAGAGAATAGGTTGAGGTCTTTTCTAAAAGCTCCTTAAATTATCTAACCGATGCTATTTATTTGACCCATCTTCGTCGAATACTTTAGCCGCTAAGGCGTTTACAAAGTTGAAACAAACATGTGATTTTTCTCAAAACACTACATTTGTTTGTGAACACTATTGCCTCGCTCCTGGTAGGGATAGAGAATGAGTTGAGGGCTTTTCTAAAAGGTCTCTAAATTATCTAACCGATGCTGTTTATTTGATCCACCTACATCGAATACTTTAGCCGCTAGGGCGTTTACAAAGTTGAAACAAACATGTGATTTTTCTCAAAACACTACCTTTGTTTGTGAACACTATTGCCTCGCTCCTGGTAGGGATAGAGAATGAGTTGAGGGCTTTTCTAAAAGCTCCTTAAATTATCTAACCGATGCTATTTACATGACCCCCCTACGTCGAATACTTTAGCCGCTAGAGCGTTTACAAAGTTGAAACAAACATGTGATTTTTCTCAAAACACTACATTTGATTGAGAACACTATTGCCACTCTCCTGGTAGGGATAGAAAACAGGTTGAGGGCTTTTCTAAAAGCTCCTTAAATTATCTAGCCGATGCTATTTATTTGACCCGCCTGCGTCGAATACTTTAGCCGCTAGAGCGATTACAATGTTGAAACAAAAATGCGATTTTTCTCAAAACACTACATTTGATTGTGAACAATATTGCCACGCTCCTGGTAGGGATAGAGAATAGGTTGAGGGCTTTTCTAAAAGCTCCTTAAATTATCTAACCGATGCTTTTTATTTGACCCACCTACGTCGAATACTTTAGCCGCTAGAGCGTTTACAAAGTTGAAACAAACATGTGATTTTTCTCAAAACACTACATTTGTTTGTGAACACTATTGCCTCGCTCCTGGTAGGGATAGAGAATAAGTTGAGGGCTTTTCTAAAAGATCCTTAAATTATCTAACCGATGCTTTTTATTTGACCCACCTGCGTCGAACACTTTAGCCGCTAGAGCGTTTACAAAGTTGAAACAAACATGTGATTTTTCTCAAAACACTACATTTGTTTGTGAAAACTAGTGCCTCGCTCCTGGTAGGGATAGAAAACAGGTTGAGGGCTTTTCTAAAAGATCTTTAAATTATCTAACCGATGCTGTTTATTTGACCCACCTGCGTCGAATACTTTAGCCGCTAGGGCGATTACAAAGTTGAAACAAAAATGTGATTTTTCTCAAAACACTACATTTGTTTGTGAACACTATTGCCTCGCTCCTGGTAGGGATAGAGAATAAGTTGAGGGCTTTTCTAAAAGATCCTTAAATTATCTAACCGATGCTTTTTATTTGACCCACCTACGTCGAATACTTTAGCCGCTAGAGCGTTTACAAAGTTGAAACAAACATGTGATTTTTCTCAAAACACTACATTTGTTTGCCAGGCTCCTGGTAGGAATAGAGAATAGGTTGAGGGCTTTTCTAAAGGCTCCTTAAATTATCTAACCGATGCTATTTATTTGACCCACCTGCTTCGAATACTTTAGCCGCTAGAGCGTTTACAAAGTTCAAAACAAACATGTGTTTTTTTTCTCAAAACAGCTACATTTGCTGACAAAAGATTCGTAAACATCAACCGATGCAACTTGCTTATAGGCTTCTGGTGGGGATAGACGTTGCAAAGGAAACAAACATGATGGCTCAAACAGACCACAAAGTTTCCTGAAGCATTGTCTAACCGATAGAGATGAAAAGAGGTTTATTTCTAAATCCACCTGCGTCTTTTCAACTTTAGAAACCGCTAGAGCGTTTACAAAAGTTGAAACAAACATGTGATTTTCTCAAAAAAACATCGTTATGTTTGGATATTTATTTGCCTCTGCTCCTGATTACTGGCCGCTAGTCGAATACATTCGGACCGAGTGGGCTTTTCTGAAGCGTTTTCAGAAAGCTACAGGGGTTTTAAATTTATCACAAAATCGCGATGCTATTTATTTGACCAGAAGCAAATCGACATACTTATAAGCAGCTTTAGGGCTTTTACGCTCTGGAACAAACGTGTGAATTAATCTAAAAGAGCACTTGGTTTTGAGCTGTCACGAACACGAGGCGCCAAACGTCCTGGTTCAGAAAAAAAATGTTGTTGAGAGCTTTGTAAACTGGAAGCAATGCTTTTCAACCGAAACTGTTTGATTTGATGGTCATCGATGAGGAACTTTAGCCTTTTAAGCTTTACAGTTTAAACCGGCTGATTTTCTCAAAACTACCGAGGAACATTGGCGAACAATGCTGCCTCAACGGTTTTTGAGAAAATCTGGCATGTTTGTTTCAATTCACAGGCGATGCTGGCGAACGACCTGTCTAAAAACAAGGCAGTTGGCATCGGTTAAAAATCATGTATTTGAAAACCCTCGGCTATTTTCTACTACTGAGCATTGACTTTATATGTCACAGAGAAAACGTTTGAGGGGCTCTAAATTCGATTTGGCCATGTTTGTTCGATGAAACTAATTGCCTTTCAACACTTCTAACCGCTCAAAATTTACTTAGTTCATCGAAACAAAATGTGATTTTTGAAAAATCGGCAACTATTTGTTTGAGGAACATTTATTAGCTGCTCTGGTAGGGACACCGGAACAATAGAGTGGACCGAGGCGCTTTCACAATCGCTAATCGTTCGTAATTGTTTAAGAAATGCTTTGATGCTTTAAACGGCTTTATATACTTTATAGTCTTGAAAGCGTTGACAAAGTAATTTTGAAATCAATGGCATTTTCTCGAAAAATCACTGGTTTGTTTGCAAACGAAACTCATGTGTGGTCTTTGGCAAAATCATTCACATATTGGGCTGATGAATTAAACGGCATCAGGTCGTTTATTTAAGACGCTTTGAGCCCTCACATGTTCGGCGTACAACTTTGCTGGCGTTACTGGAACAAACATGTTTTTCAAAACACTATGTTGTTTACCAAACCATTGCATCAGCTCTTGTGGGCGGCTTTATAGCTGGCGTGAAAAGCATGGCATAAATTAGACCTAAATTCAAGGCTGCCTCGGCATACATTCGTTACGGCGTATTACCAAGCAAATAAACAGTGTTTTGAGAAAATCATGTTTGTTTCAACTTTTAAACGCTCTAGCGGCTAAAGTATTCGATGTAGGTGGATGAAATAAATAGCATCGGTTAGATAATTAAAGGAGCTTTTAGAAAAGCCCTCAACCTGTTTTCTATCCCTACTAGCAGCGAGGCAATAGTTCTCACAAACAAATGTAGTGTTTTGAGAAAAATCACATGTTTGTTTCAACTTTGTAAACGCTCTAGCGGCTAAAGTATTCGATGTAGGTGGATCAAATAAATAGCATCGGTTAGATAATTTAAGGAGCTTTTAGAAAAGCCCTCCACTCATTCTCTATCCCTACCAGGAGCGTGGCAATAGTGTTCACAAGCAAATGTAGTGTTTTGAGAAAAGTCACATGTTTGTTTCAACTTTGTAAATGCTCTAGCGGCTGAAGTATTCGACGCAGGTGGGTCAAATAAATAGCATCGGTTAGATAATTTAAGGATCTTTTAGAAAAGCCCTCAACCTGTTTTCTATCCCTACCAGGAGCGAGGCAATAGTGTTCGCAAACAAATGTAGTGTTTTGAGAAAAGTCACATGTTTGTTTCAACTTTGTAAATGCTCTAGCGGCTGAAGTATTCGACGCAGGTGGGTCAAATAAATAGCATCGGTTAGATAATTTAAGGATCTTTTAGAAAAGCCCTCAACCTGTTTTCTATCCCTACCAGGAGCGAGGCAATAGTGTTCGCAAACAAATGTAGTGTTTTGAGAAAAATCACATGTTTGTTTCAACTTTGTAAACGCTCTAGCGGCTAAGGTATTCGATGTAGGTGGGTCAAATAAACAGCATCGGTTAGATAGCTTAAGGAGCTTTTAGAAAAGCCCTCAACCTGTTTTCTATCCCTACCAGGAGCGAGGCAATAGTGTTCGCAAACAAATGTAGTGTTTTGAGAAAAATCACATGATTGTTTCAACTTTGTAAACGCCCTAGCGGCTAAAGTATTCGACGTAGGTGGGTCAAATAAATAGCATCGGTTAGATAATTTAAGGAGCTTTTAGAAAAGCCCTCAACCCATTTTCTATCCCTACCAGGAGCGAGGCAATAGTGTTCACAAACAAATGTAGTGTTTTGAGAAAAATCACATGTTTGTTTCAACTTTGTAAACGCTCTAGCGGCTAAAGTATTCGATGTAGGTGGGTCAAATAAATAGCATCGGTTAGATAATTTAAGGATCTTTTAGAAAAGCCCTCAACCTGTTTTCTATCCCTACCAGGAGCCTGGCAATAGTGTTCACAAACAAATGTAGTGTTTTGAGGAAAATCACATGTTTGTTTCAACTTTGTAAACGCCCTAGCGGCTAAAGTATTCGAAGTAGGTGGATCAAATAAATAGCATCGGTTAGATAATTTAAGGAGCTTTTAGAAAAGCCCTCAACCCATTTTCTATCCCTACCAGGAGCGAGGCAATAGTGTTCACAAACAAATGTAGTGTTTTGAGAAAAATCACATGTTTGTTTCAACTTTGTAAACGCTCTAGCGGCTAAAGTATTCGATTTAGGTTGGTCAAATAAATAGCATCGGTTAGATAATTTAAGGAGCTTTTAGAAAAGCCCTCAACTTATTTTGTATCCCTACCAGGAGCCTGGCAATAGTGTTCACAAACAAATGTAGCGTTTTGAGGAAAATCACATGTTTGTTTCAACTTTGTAAACGCTCTAGCGGCTAAAGTATTCGATTTAGGTTGGTCAAATAAATAGCATCGGTTAGATAATTTAGAGAGCTTTTAGAAAAGCCCTCAACTCATTTTCTATCTCTACCAGGAGCGTGGCAATAGTGTTCTTAAGCAAATGTAGTGTTTTGAGAAAAATCACATGTTTATTTCAACTTTGTAAACGCTCTAGCGGCTAAAGTATTCGATGTAGGTGGGTCAAATAAATAGCATCGGTTAGATAATTTAGAGAGCTTTTAGAAAAGCCCTCAACCTGTATTCTCTATCCTCCTACCAGGAGCGAAGGCAATAGTGCTGCTAAAACAAATGTAGTGTTTTGAGAAAAATCACATGTTTGTTTCAACTTTGTAAACGCTCTAGCGGCTAAAGTATTCGATGTAGGTAGGCCAAATAAACAGCATCGGTTAGATAATTTAAAGAGCTTTTAGAAAAGCCCTCAACCAATTTTCTATTTCTACCAGGAGCGCGGCAAAAGTGTTCACAAACAAATTTAGTGTTTTGAGAAAAATCACATGTTTGTTTCAACTTTGTAAACGCCCTAGCGGCTAAAGTATTCGACGTAGGTGGGTCAAATAAATAGCATCGGTTAGATAATTTAAGGAGCTTTTAGAAAAGCCCTCAACCTGTTTTCTATCCCTACCAGGAGCGAGGCAATAGTGCTCACAAACAAATGTAGTGTTTTGAGAAAAATCACATGTTTGTTTCAACTTTGTAAACGCTCTAGCGGCAAAAGTATTCGATGTTGGTGGGTCAAATAAATAGCACCGGTTAGATAATTTAAGGATCTTTTAGAAAAGCCCTCAACCTGTTTTCTATCCCTACCAGGAGCGAGGCAATAAAGCTCACAAACAAATGGAGTGTTTTGAGAAAAATCACATGATTGTTTCAACTTTGTAAACGCCCTAGCGGCTGAAGTATTCGACGTAGGTGGGTCAAAGAAACAGCATGGGTTAGATAATTTAAGGATCTTTTAGAAAAGCCCTCAACCTGTTTTCTATCCCTACCAGGAGCGAGGCAATAGTGTTCATAAACAAATGTAGTGTTTTGAGAAAAATCACATGATTGTTTCAACTTTGTAAGGAGCTTTTAGAAAAGCCCTCAACTTATTCGCTATCCCTACCAGGAGCGCGGCAAGAGTGTTCGCAAACAAATGTAGTGTTTTGAGATAAATCACATGTTTGTTTCAACTTTGTAAACGCTCTAGCGGCTAAGTATTCGACGTAGGGGGGTCATGTAAATAGCATCGGTTAGATAATTTAAGGAGCTTTTAGAAAAGCCCTCAACCTGTTTTCTATCCCTACCAGGAGCGAGGCAATAGTGTTCATAAACAAATGTAGTGTTTTGAGAAAAATCACATGATTGTTTCAACTTTGTAAGGAGCTTTTAGAAAAGCCCTCATCTTATTCTCTATCCCTACCAGGAGCGTGGCAATAGTGTTCACAAGCAAATGTAGTGTTTTGAGAAAAATCACATGTTTGTTTCAACTTTGTAAACGCTCTAGCGGCTAAAGTATTCGATGTAGGTGGATCAAATAAATAGCATCGGTTAGATAATTTAAGAAGCTTTTAGAAAAGCCCTCAACCCATTTTCTATCCCTACCAGGAGCGAGGCAATAGTGCTCACAAACAAATGTAGTGTTTTGAGAAAAATCACATGTTTGTTTCAACTTTGTAAACGCTCTAGCGGCTAAAGTATTCGACGTAGGTGGGTCAAATAAATAGCATCGGTTAGATAATTTAAGGAGTTTTTAGAAAAGCCCTCAACTTGTTCTCTATTCCTACCAGGAGCCTTGCAATAGTGTTCACAAAGAAATGTAGTGTTTTGAGAAAAATCACATGTTTGTTTCAACTTTGTAAACGCCCTAGCGGCTAAAGTATTCGACGTAGGTGGGTCAAATAAATAGCATCGGTTAGATAGCTTAAGGAGCTTTTAGAAAAGCCCTCAACTTATTCTCTATCCCTACCAGGAGCCTTGCAATAGTGTTCACAAAGAAATGTAGTGTTTTGAGAAAAATCACATGATTGTTTCAACTTTGTAAACGCTCTAGCGGCTAAAGTATTCGACGTAGGTGGGTCAAATAAATAGCATCGGTTAGATAATTTAAGGAGTTTTTAGAAAAGCCCTCAACCTGTTTTCTATCCCTACCAGGAGCCTGGCAATAGTGCTCACAAACAAATGTAGTGTTTTGAGAAAAATCACATGTTTGTTTCAACTTTGTAAACGCTCTAGCGGCTAAAGTATTCGATGTAGGTGGGTCAAATAAATAGCATCGGTTAGATAATTTAAGGAGCTTTCAGAAAAGCCCTCAACCTGTTTTCTATCCCTACCAAGAGCGAGGCAATAGTGTTCACAAACAAATGTAGTGTTTTGAGAAAAATCACATGATTGTTTCAACTTTGTAAACGCCCTAGCGGCTAAAGTATTCGACGTAGGTGGGTCAAATAAATAGCATCGGTTAGATAGCTTAAGGAGCTTTTAGAAAAGCCCTCAACCCATTTTCTATCCCTACCAGGAGCCTGGCAATAGTGCTCACAAGCAAATGTAGTGTTTTGAGAAAAATCACATGTTTGTTTCAACTTTGTAAACGCTCTAGCGGCTAAAGTATTCGATGTAGGTGGGTCAAATAAATAGCATCGGTTAGATAATTTAAGGAGCTTTCAGAAAAGCCCTCAACCTGTTTTCTATCCCTACTAGGAGCGAGGCAATAGTGCTCACAAACAAATGAAGTGTTTTGAGAAAAATCACATGTTTGTTTCAACTTTGTTAACGCTCTAGCGGCTAAAGTATTCGACGTAGGTGGGTCAAATAAATAGCATCGGTTAGATAATTTAAGGAGCTTTTAGAAAAGCCCTCAACCTGTTTTCTATCCCTACCAGGAGCGTGGCAATAGTGTTCACAAAGAAATGTAGTGTTTTGAGAAAAATCACATGTTTGTTTCAACTTTATAAACGCTCTAGCGGCTGAAGTATTCGACGCAGGTGGGTCAAATAAATGGCATCGGTTAGATAATTTAAGGACCTTTTAGAAAAGCATTAACCTATTTTGTATACCTACCAGGAGCCTGGCAATAGTGTTCACAAACAAATGTAGTGTTTTGAGAAAATTCACATGTTTGTTTCAACTTTGTAAACGCTCAAGCGGCTAAAGTATTCGACGTAGGTGGGTCAAATAAATAGCATCGGTTAGATAATTTAAGGAGCTTTTAGAAAAGCCCTCAACCTGTTTTCTATCCCTACCAGGAGCGAGGCAATAGTGTTCACAAAGAAATGTAGTGTTTTGAGAAAAATCACATGTTTGTTTCAACTTTGTAAACGCTCTAGCGGCTGAAGTATTCGACGCAGGTGGGTCAAATAAATGGCATCGGTTAGATAATTTAAGGACCTTTTAGAAAAGCATTAACCTATTTTGTATACCTACCAGGAGCCTGGCAATAGTGTTCACAAACAAATGTAGTGTTTTGAGAAAATTCACATGTTTGTTTCAACTTTGTAAACGCTCAAGCGGCTAAAGTATTCGATGTAGGTGCGTCAAATAAATAGCATCGGTTAGATAATTTAAGGAGCTTTTAGAAAAGCCCTCAACCTATTTTCTATCCCTACCAGGAG
>NW_024396282.1:0-111967 GCF_016617805.1 Bactrocera tryoni
TTGTTGTACTTCCGTTCAGTTACGTGTTATCAGCTCCTTTCCCGACGACAGCGCAGCGGCGGCCGAATATCAACAGCGACAAGATGGCAGGAGCAATGTGAGGATAGCAACGGATTAATGGCAGCTGTTGAAACGGGTTTTCCGTTAATTTAAGCTTTACATTCTAAAATTTCGGCACTTTACACAGATTGGAAAACGGTTTTTTAAAAACTGTAAAGTAATTTTTTGGATAGAACAAACACGTTTTGTGATTTTATTTGCGCCCACCACTGTACCGCATAAATACAGCGCTCTTGTACTTATCATTTACCACCTTCTATTTTCTTTCGTTATTTGTTGTTATATTATTTTCATATTCTCTCTCTTCTAGGTATTAGATGTAATTGTATCACGAAATTTTAACACTCCACACTACGCATTTATATTCATGTATATATAAATAATCTTCCGAAGTTTTTTGGCTGCAATTTTTTTAAAAAATAAAAAACTTTGATTGTGCTTGTGGACGATTTTTATATGGTCATTTAAATTTTTTTAATCAAGTCGAGAATATGATATCATGTAAATGGCCACCGTAACAGTTGATTGTCATTTGAGTCCTTTTTATGGCATTTTGGCCCATCACTTTGACCAGAACTTCCAGCGATAGGTCCTCACATTCTTGACGGACACTGTTTTTAAGAGCTGTAAGAGTCTGAGGCTTGTTGACATAACCCCGCTATTCAAAAAGCCCCACAAAAGGAAATCTGGAGCGGTCAAATCAGGCGATCTTGCTGGCCACTTCAAATCGCCAAAACGGGAGACTGGGAGCCCGGGAAATACATCCTTCAGCATATCAGTTGTGACACGTGCAGTGTGTGCCGTTGCACCGTCCTGTTGGAATTCATCAAGTTGCGGTAAAAAGAACTCGCTGATCATTGCTCTGTAGCGCTCACCACTCACAGTATCCGTTTGGCCCGCGACGTTTTCGAAGGAAAAAGGTCCGTTGACTCCTCTAGCGAAAACAGCACACCGTACAGTGACGTTGAGCGGGTGTAATGGCTCTTCGTGGGTTACGCGTGGATTTTCAGCGCCCCAGAAGCGTAAATTTTGCTTATATATGTACATACCCGCTAAGAAGAAAATGGGTCTCATCACTCATGATTATTTTTCACTAGTAGGCGTCGGACGGCCAGGAAATCTGCGACGAAAATAACGTTATGCCAAAGTCACCGACCGATTATTGGTCAAATAAATAGTCACCATTAACCCGCATTCTGGAGCAGTGCTGCGTACCGTTATTTATTTACGTGTATTTTGCAGGAAGATGGAGTCATATGTAGAAGTTCACGCAAGTTAGGAAAGTTCTCTGACCGCCATTCACTTGGGAGTGGCCAGGAACGATTCTTTTACATATGACTCAAGCAGCTCACTACTTCCGGTCTTTGACCAAGTATCCTCTGGGTAGCCTAAGAACATCTGTTTGAACGCGAGCTAAAGTGAGAAGGCGAAACATCCACTCCGCAGGGTTGTGCGCTTGGTTTGGGAAATAAGGACTACGTTTTGAGGGCATGCCCCTGGAATGTCCGGACCCTTAATTGGGAAGGTGCCGCTGCCCAGCTGGTTGATGTCCTCGTAACAATAAAGGCTGACATCACCGCCGTCCAAGAAATGCGATGGACGGGACAAGGACTGAGACGAGTAGGTCCTTGTGACATTTACTACAGTGGCCATATAAAGGAGCGCAAGTTTGGTGTAGGATTCGTGGTGGGAGAGAGACTCCGTCGCCGAATACTACCATTCACTCCGGTGAATGAACGTCTAGCCACAATCCGCATCAAAGCGAGGCTCTTCAACATATCGCTGATCTGCGCCCACGTCCCGACGGAAGAGAAGGACGATGTGACCAAAGATGCCTTTTACGAGTGCTTGGAGCGCACTTATGAGGGCTGCCCCCGCCACGATGTCAAAATCGTGCTTGGCGATTTTAACGCCAGGGTGGGCAAAGAAGGTATCTTTGGCACTACGGTCGGTAAATTCAGCCTCCACGACGAAACATCCCCAAATGGGTTGAGGCTGATCGACTTCGCGGGGCCCGAAATATGGCTGGCTGTCTCCGGATCGAAAAACTGCCAACCAGATCGATCATGTTGTGATAGACGGTCTAAGACACGTTTCCAGTGTTTTAGATGTGCGTGCGCTCCGAGGTCCTAACATCGACTCGGATCACTATCTTGTTGCAGCTAAGATTCGCACCCGCCTCTGTGCAGCAAAAAACGCACGCCAACAAACACAAGGAAGGTTCGACGTCGAGAAGCTGCAATCACAACAGACAGCCGAACGATTCTCTACTCGGCTTGCACTCCTGCTCTCTGAGAGCACTCGTCAACAACTCGGTATAAGGGAACTGTGGGACGGCATTTCAAATTCCTTACGTACAGGTGCAACCGAAACCATTGGTTTGCGGAAAGTGCAAAAGAACAGCTGGTATGACGAGGAGTGTCGTCTCGCAGCGGAGAGAAAACAGGCTGCCTACCTCGCAACGTTACGATCGACCACAACACGTGCGGGATGGGATAGATACCGAGTGTTGAAAAGGGAAGCGAGACGCATCTGTAGACAGAAAAAGAAAGAGGCCGAAATGCGTGAGTACGAAGAGCTTGATAAGCTGGCCGATAGGGGTAATGCTCGAAAATTCTACGAAAAAATGCGGCGTCTTACAGAAGGTTTTAAGACCGGAGCATACTCTTGTAGAACCCCCAAAGGTGATCTAGTCACTGATGCCCAGAGCATACTTAAATTATGGAGGGAACACGTCTCTAGCCTGCTGAATGGCAGTGAACGCACAACACCAGGAGAAGGAGAACCCGATTCCCCAATCGATGACGATACAGCAGACGTTCCATTATCCGACCATGGAGAAGTTCACCTGAAGAACAACAAAGCGGCAGGGGCCGACGGATTGCCGGCCGAGCTATTCAAACACGGCGGCGAAAAACTGATAAGGAGCATGCATCAGCTTCTTTGTAAAATATGGTCGGACGAAAGCATGCCCAACGATTGGAATTTAAGTGTGCTATGCCCAATCCATAAAAAAGGAGACCCCACAATCTGCGCCAACTACCGTGGGATTAGCCTCCTCAACATCGCATATAAGGTTCTATCGAGCGTATTGTGTGAAAGATTAAAGCCCACCATCAACAAGCTGATTGGACCTTATCAGTGTGGCTTTAGACCTGGAAAATCAACAACCGACCAGATATTCACCATGCGCCAAATCTTGGAAAAGACCCGTGAAAGAAGAATCGACACACACCACCTCTTCGCCGATTTCAAAGCTGCTTTCGACAGCACGAAAAGGAGCTGCCTTTATGCCGCGATGTCTGAATTTGGTATCCCCGCAAAACTAATACGGCTGTGTAAACCGACGTTGAGTAACACGAAAAGCTCCGTCAGAATCGGGAAGGACCTCTCCGAGCCGTTCGATACCAAACGAGGTTTCAGACAAGGTGATTCCCTATCGTGCGATTTCTTCAACCTTCTTCTGGAGAAAATAGTTCGAGCTGCAGAACTAAATAGAGAAGGTACCATCTTTTATAAGAGTGTACAGCTGCTGGCGTATACCGATGATATTGATATTATCGGCCTCAACACCCGCGCCGTTTGTTCTGCTTTCTCCAGACTGGACAAGGAAGCAAAACAAATGGGTCTGGCAGTGAACGAGGGCAAGGCGAAATATCTCCTGTCATCAAATAAACAGTCGTCGCACTCGCGACTTGGCACTCACGTCACTGTTGACAGTCATAACTTTGAAGTTGTTGATAATTTCGTCTATCTTGGAACCATCGTAAACACCACCAACAATGTCAGCCTAGAAATCCAACGCAGGGTAACTCTTGCCAACAGGTGCTACTTCGGACTGATTAGGTAATTGAGAAGCAAAGTCTCTCTCGACAAACAAAAACCAAACTCTATAAGTCACTCATAATTCCCATCCTGCTGTATGGTGCAGAGTCTTGGACGATGTCAACAACGGATGAGTCGACGTTGCGAGTTTTCGAGAGAAAAGTTCTGCGAAAGATTTATGGTCCTTTGCGCGATAGCCACGGCGAATACCGCATTCGATGGAACGATGAGCTGTACGAGATATACGACGACATCGACATAGTTCAGGGAATTAAAAGACAGCGGTTACGCTGGCGAGGTCATGTTTTCCAAATGAACGAAAACACTCCAGCTCTGAAAGTATTCGACGCTGTACCCGCCGGGGGAAGCAGAGGAAGAGGAAGACCTCCACTCCGTTGGAAGGACCAAGTGGAAAAGGACCTTGCTTCGCTTGGAATATCCAATTGGCGCCACGTAGCAAAAAGGAGAAACGACTGGCGCGCTGTTGTTAACTTGGTTATAATCGCGTAAGCGGTGTCTACGCCAGAAGGGTACTTCGCATGTGTTTACTACACAAATATCAAAACAGAACTGACATTAGAGGTCAATTGCAAAATTTATAGCATCTTCTGATAGGAGGATTACTTTTGCGCCACTACGTACTACAAAGGGTTATAGTTTTGTTCACCTAACGGTTGTACATATCACATAAAACTAAACGAGATAGATATAGGGCTATATATATATGTACATATAAATAATCAGGGTGACGAGAAAGTTGAAATCCAATTGACTGTCTTTCTGTCTGTCCGTGCAAGCTGTAACTTTAGTAAAAATTGACCGCTCTCACTCCCCATTTAACGGTACTGTTCCAAACTACTGAAAGCGCGATAAATCGATAACCATAAGCGCCAGAAACGTAAAAATTTTCCGGCGAGATGGTATGACAAGGCTTTATAGGACCGTGGTAAATTCTGGACGATGGGCGTGGCAACGCCCACTTTTAGTAAAATCCCATATCTCGGAACCCGACCAAGCGATTTCAACAAAACTTAGTACGTTGCATTACTTTTACATTTTTATATCAAACTGTCCATTCCACTTGATTTGTTCAGTTCCCAGGACACAAATTAAGAAGCGAGGTGACTTTGTACCGCATATATCGCCCAATATGAGAGTTATTCCAATGAAAATAAGAATGCGTGTTTTACTCATAACAGTGTAGCTTTGTGCCTAAAATAGATAAGTTTGAGCGAAAACTTGGTCTAGCCGCAATATAACTTTTATCTGGATTTTCGAATATCCGGCTGATTTGACTCTTTATAATTGGTTTGACACCTTAAAGTATTTCCCTGGCGTTGATTCTTGCAAGTTGCAAGAGTATAAAATGTTCGGTTGCACCCGAAATTAGACTTCCTTACTTATTCTTTTTTTTGCTCTTTTAGGCTGGGGTAATATTCCACGTAAATATTATATATGTATATATTTCTTTTACAGACTTCACGGATTATATATTAGTACATATGTATATAGTAAGGATTTTTTAATCCCTAACTAAAACCGAAATGCCGAAGACCGAAAAGTGTAATTGGTTCCGAAAAATTTTTTTGCACTATTATTATTGCACTTTATATACTTGTATGTAGTTTTTTTAAATTTTTAATCACGCACTAGTCCCTGCTCGGGCGCTGTGAAAATTCTCAAGCGTTTTTGAAATTTAAAATTGTTAGTCGGGATGCGCGGGACACTTGTCAAGCGTTTCGAGATATTAATTTAAGGGTTAATCAATTGCCTGTACCGAGTTAAGGTAGTAGTCTGGTAACTTATGCCTATTTTCATGACTTCTATGGAGAGTGTTTTTCTATAGGAAAATAAAATATCTATAGGAAAATAAAATGGAATTATCTTGAATATTTAGAGTATTTTTATTTACATATTGAAAATATAAAAAAAAAATATTTGAAAAAATGTAATACCATATTACCATTATTATTGTACCTCGAATTTGGAACCTTAAGAAAAAATGCACGTGGGTTGCCCGGATGATTTTGACTCCTGATGTTATCTGAAATCAAATATTCTTGATTATTCTTAATCTATAGACCTGTCATTCTGGTCGGAACTACTGCTGTTGCAGTAAATAACAAATTGGCGGACTTTTTTCAGCACTAAACCACATAACGGTAAAGAAAGCCCCTCAATTTTAATAACATATACTTACCCCACATTTTTACCAACATAATAGGTTTAAAGCACGGATGTTAGTTGGAACTTACACGATTTGGGCAAAGTTTTATAAAAAGAACGTCATTCACTCTATATTTATAAACTGTCACATGAAATAATCAAATTGAGTGTCAAATTGCAATTGAAAAAGGCATGGTTATAGTCCGCTTTCGCTCATTATTACAATGTACGGTAAGAAAGCCTGGATATGTTACGCCCAAAATTATGTTAAAATGGGTTTAGTAGTTCTTACGAATTAAATGCGGCTTCTCTGAACACCTGGCCTACCAACTTAGATGTGAAATGTAATACTGCAAAGATATTTGTGAATTTTTTAATTTGTGACCGTGCATTTAAAAGTTTTTAACATTACAGTTATTTGTGGTGAGGCGTGATTGCTAACAAATATCATCAATTTTCACACCGTCTGAGGAAGCACCGCAAGAATCTTTCCTCAGCAAGTTTGACTCATACAGCTTTAGAAGCTTGCAATACACAAATCTATCCCTAATACGGGGTTGTTTTAAATTTTTAAGCCCCTCACGACGGCAATCCCCTGTATCACATTACAATTTTGTTATTAAATTGGAACTTAGGTATTGTGCCAACACCAGCCTATCCGTTAAGATAAAAAGCACGTATTTAAAGATCCCAGAGATGTCTTAACTTTTTCCGTTACAAATAACTTTAAGAGCTGGTAGAGCATATGTATAACTCCCGCAGTCTTAATTATTTAGAAAAAGCGTTCTTAAGTAAGTTATTTGTAAAGTTGTTCTAACAAAAATAATTGCTGTCTTGTCTACACTTTTCATTGGCTTTGTAATACTTGCACTTCACCGATGTTTGAATTTAATGATTGGTTTAGACCCTTAAAATAAAACCACAGAGTTGTGAAAGTAATTTTACACATGTGTTCATATCTGCATACGGTAGAAAGTTATGCTAGTCCTCTACATTTTTGCGCACGGGCTACAAGCTTCTGACTTTCGTTGCTTTCCTGAATTTCCTTTTTTGTATAAGAAATTGGAAAATTCAACTCAATAAATATGCATAAAAAATGTACATATAAAAAAATACCGGACATCCATTTAGGACTCATTCTTACAATAAACATCTCAAAATAGAAAGCAAATATTTAAAATGGAGCACTTTTAATTCTCCTATCATGTCCCGCAGAAGTTTCTCTTATTAACCCTCAAATATAGTCCCCTTCATGCTTTCAGTATACTGGCCTTGATAAGGGCTCTCGAATTCTATTATATCTTGTATCACAATCTTCTATCTTCCCTCCGTCGTCATATAAGCGAAACTCAAAATGGTCCAATCGCTATAATTACTTAAAAAAGAAACATTTTAGATTTGTAATCAAATTTTATTTAGTTACGTTATTTTTTACCAAAACGTATACGTACTTACATGTGTCACGTTACCATTATAATATTTAAAATTGGAATCTTACTAACATAAAATTCATACAATCTGAAATGCAAATACATACACATATTTTGGATACGCAATACTAGTTTGTGGTAAAGGAAAAACTTTTTTTAATATTAATATCTATTCACATTACCTTTCACATAATTTGCCCCATTCGATCCTTTGAGCTAGCTTTGTTGGATGTTAATTTGCATATACACAAATTTCAACTATTTTCGTATGGGCCAATATGGCTTCAACTTCACAGCACGTAGCTGAGTTTAAATTGAATTTTATAAAACATTAATTGCATTACATATAAACTTTCTATTACTGCTAGCGGTCAAAGAAACTTTTTTTTTGTGCTAATATCAAATGTTTAGTAATATAAGCGCTGTTTAAAATTTGTTTTATTAGTTTTATTACATGAAAATTGCAGTACAAGCATATAAGGGAATTATTGGCCTTTAAAGCCATAGACTCAACCTTTGGTGTCAGTATTCAACTAAAACTGTCTGCGGAGATTTTAAAGAGGCAGTCGTGACATACACTGCAAACATCGTTAAGCAAAATATGTCTATCAATACGTCACGTTCCTACATATGAAAGTTTTGTTTATACGGGTTCAACATTGCGTATGAGTAATTTTGTGAAAGCACACAAGTGCAGTATTTATTAAACGCCTGAACAATTTCCTTGTGTCAAACTAAATTTAGCAACGATTTGTCAACAATATGCCACAATATCATATATACATACGTCAGTTTGTCAGTGGACAGTTTTATCAGGGTGATTCAAGGCCCAAAGAAGCAGAGGGGCTATGTCTAAACAAACACGAAAGTTTTGCAATGGGCACGCATATAAATTGGTAAATATGTCAAAGTATGGAAAACTTTATACAGAAGATGAGAGTATCTAACACTTTGCTCTCGCCTGCTGGTGGGTGTATACGAACATTTTATACTCGAAAATCCTAAAGGTAGTTATATAGGGGCTAGGTCAAGTTCTCACCTAATTTTATCCATTTTAGTTAGAGAGATACACTGTCATGAGTAAAACACGCTATCTTGTTTTAGATAAGATAACTCACATATTGGCCGATATACATATGCGATATAAAAACACCCGGCAGTTTTAAAATCTTTATAACTATTAGATATACATAAGTGGGCTAATATAAACATACTACTTGTAATATCAGGAAAGGATGTTCTATGAATTTCAATTTTATATCTCACACTTCTTAATTGGCGTAGACACCGCTTACGCGATTATAGCCGAGTTAACAACAGCGCGCCAGTCGTTTCTCCTTTTCGCTACGTGGCGCCAATTGGATATTCCAAGCGTAGCCAGGTCCTTCTCCACTTGGTCCTTCCAACGGAGTGGAGGTCTTCCTCTTCCTCTGCTTCCCCCGGGTACAGCGTCGAATACTTTCAGAGCTGGAGTGTTTTCGTCCATTCGGACAACATGACCTAGCCAGCGTAGCCGCTGTCTTTTAATTCGCTGAACTATGTCAATGTCGTCGTATATCTCGTACAGCTCATCGTTCCATCGAATGCGATACTCGCCGTGGCCAACGCGCAAAGGACCATAAATCTTTCGCAGAACTTTTCTCTCGAAAACTCGCAACGTCGACTCATCAGTTGTTGACAACGTCCAAGCCTCTGCACCATATAGCAGGACGGGAATTATGAGCGACTTATAGAATTTGGCTTTTGTTCGTCGAGAGAGGACTTTACTTTTCAATTGCCTACTCAGTCCGAAGTAGCACCTGTTGGCAAGAGTTATCCTGCGTTGGATTTCTAGGCTGACATTGTTGGTGGTGTTAATACTGGTTCCTAAATAGACGAAATTATCTACGACTTCAAAGTTATGACTGTCAACAGTGACGTGAGAGCCAAGCCGCGAGTGCGACGACTGTTTGTTTGATGACAGGAGATATTTCGTCTTGCCCTCGTTCACTGCCAGACCCATTTTCTGTGCTTCCTTGTCCAGCCTGGAGAAAGCGGGTGTTGAGGCCGATGATATCAATATCGTCGGCATACGCCAGCAGCTGTACACTCTTATAGAAGATGGTACCTTCTCTGTTTAGTTCTGCAGCTCGTACTATTTTCTCTAGAAGCAGGTTGAAGAAGTCGCACGATAGGAAGTCGCCTTGTCTGAAACCTCGTTTGGTATCGAACGGCTCGGAGAGGTCCTTCCCGATCCTGACGAAGCTTTTCGTGTTGCTCAACGTCAGTTTACACAGCCGTATTAGTTTTGCGGGGATACCAAATTCAGACATCGCGGCATAAAGGCAGCTCCTTTTCGTGCTGTCGAAAGCAGCTTTGAAATCGACGAAGAGGTGGTGTGTGTCGATTCTCCTTTCACGGGTCTTTTCCAAGATTTGGCGCATGGTGAATATCTGGTCGGTTGTTGATTTTCCAGGTCTGAAGCCACACTGTGTACGGTGGGCTTTAATCTTTCACACAATACGCTCGATAGAACCTTATATGCGATGTTGAGGAGGCTAATCCCACGGTAGTTGGCGCAGATTGTGGGGTCTCCTTTTTTATGGATTGGGCATAGCACACTTAAATTCCAATCGTTGGGCATGCTTTCGTCCGACCATATTTTACAAAGAAGCTGATGCATGCTCCTTATCAGTTCTTCGCCGCCGTGTTTGAATAGCTCGGCCGGCAATCACCGGAAGGTGAAACGATCAAGTGGAATTTAAAATTTTATTTTCGCACTGTGATATAGGAATTATAACAAAATGTTATACGCCTCATTTGGTTGAAATCAGTCGAGCGCGTAACGGGATATGTGATTTCACTTGAAAGTAATAGCTACGCCCATTGGCCAACTTTGACCCCGGCTGCTATAAAGCAGTTTCAAGCCAGCTCGGATGTAAATTTTGATTTATCATGCGTTTGTGCCATTAAATGGGAAGTGAGAGGTGTTATGATCCGATTACATCCGTTTACACACTATCCCTAGGAGTCATTATAGGATTTATGTACCTTGAGCTAATTTGGTTATTTTAGCTTGAGTGGTTTGGGTGATACGTAAATTAATGCTTTTAACCATTAGTTGTGGCACTTTTCACTGTTTTCATTACGTTTTCGTATTAGTGGACGTAAACCTATCCTTTTATGTCCATCTACGAAGCCGTAATTTTTCTTTTACTAAGGAACGAGCTTACCAAGTTTCATCAAGATATACCTATTTTTACTCAAGTTACAGCTTGCATGAATGAACGGACAGACAGACAATCACTCGGATATCAACCCGTCTCTTCATCCTAATACTCATCCAATTCGTTTATATATATGTGCCCATGATTTTGAAAGTGGTATAAGTCATATTTTTTTTGTTTCGAGATGTTTAGAGTTTTGCATTTTAAAGAATTAAAAAATATTCTTGCATTATGGATTATGATTTTTCGACAGTAAAGTAGTCCCAACGAACAAGTATTTATTATGATTGTGAAATTTATAGCCATTTTTAAAAGAAAATGTGGTTTTGAAAGGTTTAAATGACTTGTACCACTTTCAAAATTAACTGCATGACTTTATAAATGACTTATACCACCAATAAAAAAATTTTATTAGTAATTAACATTTTATTCACACTCATTTCATTGTGACCAAGTAAATTATTCATTAGTATTTAGGGAAATAAAGTGTTTGTAAAAATTGGTGGAATATGTGGTAGTAGATCCATCATATCTTTACGTTTTTCTTTTGTTATTGGTCTAATGGTTGTGTATAATGGAAGTAAATCAATATTTCCGTATATTCTAGGTCTTCCTTTTTTAGGTGAGAGGGCTAATACTTTGAATTCGGAGTTGTCATCCAAGCAAGTTTTATAAAACATTTTATATGGGGCATGTTTTAGAAATATGATCCATTGTATTTTTAACCAAGACACAGCTTCTCCATTGATGTTTTTCTTTCTATTATTCGTTGCTTCTTTTAGTTTTCTTGTAGAAATAAAATCTTTTTAATCCATTTGTACTACCGAAAATGGGTTTCTCATCTTACACGATTTTATTAAATTATAATAATGCTCAGGGATGTATAAATAATTCGATTTTTTAATTTTAGTTTCTATCAAACCAAAATCGCGATCATTTGGCAAAAAAGGATGGCCGGATACCATAAATTTATGATCAATTGTTTCAAGATTATTATCAGATGACTGAACAATTTTTAACCATATTAAAGCTCTGTAATTGTTTCGATTTTGTCCTGAGTAGGCATCACTGTAAGCTATTATATGCTTTTGAGTGTAATGTCCCGAATGTGCTTTAAGATGCAGGACGCAACTTCCTGTGATCCTCTTGAGGCGATTGGTTCATCCCATGCATACATTTTAGCATTTCCGTTGTTGAAATTATGAAACCCTAAGTTGTATACATACATGTTGCGCTTATAGTAAGCTACCGAAACAGAAAGTTTTGGATAAGGAAGCGCTTTCTATAGCTCAAATGTGAATCCGTAATTTTCACTCGGGTTATCTTTTGTTTTTTGTATGTGATCTGTTAAACTTTTTCTAGCCTGTTCGGCACTTTTAAGATGTGAATCATGAATTTCCATAAGATACAACTTCTCGTCTTCATTACTGGATGCTTCAATTTTTAGTTTTATCGAATCACACCTTTGGCACGTGTCTTTACGAGGAGTATGAAAATTTAGGTTGAACTCAGTATTAAATGTTTTTCTATAAGTACACTCCTTTACACATGATGTATTATTTTCGTCACATTTTTCCACATATAGCCCATACATTTTTCGAATATCTAAGTCAGCACTTAGACACTTTCGACCTGAAGTGTGATGTGATCGCGTGTAATAGCTCTCACATGTTGGAAAACTCAGAATATGATCTCGCATTACTTTAGTTTTTTCTTCATCTGTTTTTCTAGATGAACTAGCCATTTTGCCACCACCATCTATTCCAGGTGTTTCAGAATTTAAGGCACGGCTTAATCTTCCGTTAGATATTTTGAAAGCATCCAAAAAAACAGTTTTGCAAACAGAAACTTTCGAAATCATACATACATATAGATGAAACTTAAGACTCCATTTTCTCATATATCCTTTGTGATTTCTGGAGTGTTTTTTTTTTGTTGATTGTTTTCTAATCAAACCATACAGAAACATATTCTGTTTTTCGAGACTAGCTAAATTCCAAAAAAATAATCAAAATTATTTTTTCTGTCTTCATATCCGATTCCAATTAAACACTTTTTGGAACAAAGACAATCTATATTTTCGAAAAGTTTAGCATTCACGGGCTTAGAGTTTTTTGTTTCATATTCCTCTGCACGATATCATGTGCATCAATCTGTTGATTGCGTGTCCTCTTTCTTGATTTCATTTTGCTTTCTTCCATTTGTAAGGGTTCCGAATTCACTTTTAAACTATGAGCTAATTCATTAGAAGACGATATCATTCTTAATCGTTTCCATTTCTTGGGAGCATTACTTATATTTATTCGCCGTAAAATGTGTACAATTAACTTTAAATAGTAGGTTCTTACATTAAAAGTTTTACTTCATCATACCTGAACCACTATCTGAAGACATGACAAAATTACTTTGTGATCACACTGACTTATACCGAACAATATCTGTATTTCAGTTAACAACTAAAAAATAAACACATTTTAAAGAGTTAATTTGCATGGCGTGCTGCTAATCTCTTCAGATTATGTTATTTTATTAAGATTTGATAAGTAATAGCTGATAAAATAGATTTTCAAAATTTTTGACTTATACCACTTTCAGAATCAAGGGCTCATATGTATATATCTCTATGAGCTTTAAGTAATACGTAAAACTGTTATGTGAACAAAATTATTATGCTCTATAGAAACATTCAAAAGTATAACAATATGTTAATACAATTTTATTTTAATCTTTTTTCTAATTATAATAAACAAAAACATGCATTATTTAACACAAAACAAGCAACAAAGTCTTCTTCTTCATTATTATTATTAGTGTAGACACCGCCATATTTCTTCACATTTTAGTGCTAAAATAATAACAACAACCATTGTGTAAACCTAAGAAATAGCGGTGCTAATGACAGCTATCTCGTATAAATTTCTAGGGCATGGATAAATATTCATTGTCACTACTAAATAAAAAGCCTCGTTTGCGAACAAATGTATATTAAGGGGATTTTTATTCAGATTTATTCTTGTTAACAGATTGTTGAAGTTCAACATCTCTCATAGCGATGAAAAAAAAATAGTTTTACCTTTAGAAGGTAATGACTGTGTTATTATCGCACCAGATAATAAAACATCAAACCGCTATTTTGAATATTTTTAAATGTACATTGTGACAAAAAAACACTTGAAAATTGTAATTAAATTCCCCAGGTAAATGATATTGAAAATAAACTGTATTCTGCTAAGTTGGGAGGACTGTTCTTAATTTCTATGCCACATATGGTCGCTGCTGCTGTAATAAAGAGGTCGACATACCTCTTTATTTACAGCAGCAGCTTAAGGGGGTATTTTCATGTAATTACTTCGAAAAATCGATTTTTTTTTATATTTTGACAGTAAAACCTATTGAAACATGCTGTGTAAAATTCAGACCGAAATTCAAAGTATTTGGTAAGTTACAGCTCATAGTCGCCGACGTGTCGTAAGCGACTGTCTACCAGGCGTCATGACAAGTCTACAGCTGCTACGTTTTTAAACGCATTTTTCTCGAATCATCATTTTCTGAAACTGTCGTGGTCCTAAAAAAAAAGTATTCAACCGATTGCTTTAAAATTTACATATGTTCTTCTACTCATTTATAGTTATCGTCCCTACCAGAATTGTTTATTTTCGAAAATATTTTCATATTTTTTTCAACGATTTTTAACGAAAAAAAACAAGATTTTTGTGACTTTTTTTTGAAGTTCGACATTTTTTTATGAAATTGATTATATTTAGTAGGGATGATAGCCGCAGAACTACTGAATAATAATCCATTAGATTTTTTTACTTCAGACAACATGAACAGCCGCTATCACCATGACCAGTGAACTACTTATTTTTTGTTGGCGACTACTTTGATTTAAAAAAAAAATATATTAAAAATGTAAAAAACGAAAAAACAAATTTTGTACATTTCGAAATACAAATAAAAATATATTAAAAAATTAAAATGATTGAATTTTGTTGTCGCATAAAAAAAAGTTTCCTAAAAAGTGGTAAAATGTATGCGTTCACATGAGAATACCCCCTTAAGTCGGTACACCTCAGTAGTGCGTTGTGATTTTTACAATAAATAAAATATAAAAATATCGAACAAAGAATTTTTCTTAAATTTTGTATTTCTAACCAAATTTTGCGGAAGTGTTAGAGAGATGGGAAGAGAGTTTGATACCTCTCACGTGTCCGTTAGAATAATTTTAGCGGATATTTTGGGTATGAAACGCGCTCTTGCTCGATTCGTCCTGGTAAAGCTGAATTTGTTTCAAAAAGAGTACGTTTGTTTCCGAATTTAATACCAAAACGCAAATAATACCTTCGAAGAACGGTCGTAGTATAGGGATGCAAACGATGCATCGATGTTTCTGAAATATCGATGTTCTTGTCAAAAAGCATCGATGTTCGCCATCGATGTTGTGATTCTAAAAACATCGATACATCGATGTTGCCTAGATCGATGTTTTATGTCGATGTTTTTTCAAATACTCCACAACTTGCAGCACTTTTTCTCAGTATTAATGCGAAAAAATCTGCTTCGAAATGCTTTGGCAAACTGTCATGTGTTTTGTTGTAAAGAACGGAGAATTCGTTGCTTGAATGTGCACTTGAATAATACTGAGAATTCGCTTATGAATTAATGCGAAATAAGTTTTACAAAAACTCGAAAATACATTTTGTGTGACAGTCTATTTCGTGCTATGGGGGTTAGAAGTTGTTTTTGAGCGTATAATATAAGTTTTATTTCGAATTCATCTGTTGTCAATCACAATTTTATTGCAGGTGTAGTGAATATAAAATATTTGTAAATAAGACGTTTAAATATGTACATAATATTTCAGATTTTCAAAATGCTGCCTTTCTTTTTGATAAGAAATTCAGATGCATCCGTCACATGCAAACTCTGCAACAAGAAATTAAAAACATTAGGTAACACGTCGAATCTTCGTTGTCGACAACAAGCCATTTTCCACTATAGAAGGAAAAGGTTTTCTGCAGATGACGAAAGAACTGGTTCCGCTTTTTAAAGTTCCAAGTAGAGAAACCATAAAATTACGAGTGGATGAAAAATATGAAGCGCTGTCTTTAATTTTCAAAGAGTATATTCGTAAGTGCGACAGTTATTGCCTAACGATATGGACGGAGACTATGAAAAATCAGTCGTTCCTTGGGGTAACAATTCATTTTTTTTACAATTTACGTTTGTTGAGTGGGACGTTAGGAGTAATCGAACTGCAAGAAAGTCATACAGCAGCTTATTTAGAAGAAACTATGTTTCAACTTTTCAACGGGTGGAACGTTTCCATAAATAAAGTTTCTGCTTGTGGTACTTGATAATGATTCAACCATGATGAAGTTAAATAGAAGCGTAATTGTAAAAACGCGATGGAATTCATGTTTTTATATGTTAGAAAGATTTGTCCAGTTAGCCCCTATTTTAAGTGAACTACTGATTGAATTATTAAAGTGTTTTGAAATTGTGACCAGGGAGATTTCGGCTGATACCTACGTTACCATTGGCAAGGTTATACCTTTAGTAAGCTGTTTAACTGAAGTTCTGACAAAAATTTCAGGTCAAGACGCTATTGTAAGGGAGATTTGGCAAACTTGAATTTAATTCAGTTCTAGCGTTGGATCCGAGATTCAAATTTCTGCACTTTAAAGATGACTGGCTAAAAACAAAACAGTTTTGTATTTAAATAATTTCATAAAGGATGCAAATAATGGCGTTAGTACGTCGGAATCTTCGGATGAGTGTGCAACAGAAAACCAGTTTGATATTTGGAGCCATCATAAACAGTTGGCCCACCAAAATATGAAATGTAAGTTTTCCAATTTATCTGCTATTACAACAACGGAAGTTGAAGTCCAAATGTATCTTGGATCAGCTGTTGCTCCTATCAAACAGAATCCAACAGAAATGTGGGATGATATGAAAAATGGATTTCCTGAATTGTATAAACAAACTTCCTAATATTTATCCATTGTAACCACTCAGTCCCTAGTGAACGACTGTTTTCTAAAGCTGGACAACGATCACACAGCTAAGAAATCTCTTGACAGGGAAAACACTTTCCAAATTGTTATTTTTAAATTCTGTTTTAAATAAATAATTTGTTGTTGTCTGTGTTCAAGAAAAGCGTCGATAAAAGAACAGAAGGAAAGTCAGTCTTCATTTCTTCCTTCTTTAATCTCATAATGTACTTCTCATATTTTGTTTCAACAACATTAATTACTCTACTTGCAAATACTTAAATACAATATACCATATACCGATTATTTCACTTTCCATTGTAAATTTTATAATTATTTTATTTATTTTATTTCAATCTGGCAGTACAGTTTTTTTCTTTTTATTCCAAACCATTAAAATGCTTCTTTCAGGAATTGGTCAGAAAAACCTTCACATGCATGGAAGACGTATATTTCCAATCAAACTTCTCCAATCCGTGACCTAAAGGGGATTAGCCACTTGGCGACTCCTAGTCAATGCTGACAATTCTGTTGATCCAAGTACAAGAGAGTGCAAGCCATTCCATCTTTGGTAAAATGGTCCCCGATGGTTAGCAGGATCTCCCGATTTTCGGGCACGAGCGCTCATGCGCAATATCATTGCCCCAAAAAGACGAAAAATCGACTGTTTTCACACAACATTGGATGATATTGACATCCTTGAGTGATAATGCAACATATAATCTGCGAAGAGTTCTATATCCACAGAAAAACAGTTTTTTAAACAAGTCTCCCCAGAGATTGTTCAAAAGTACTCTCCCCAAAGGCATTAATTGACACTCCTTATATGAGTGGTGTAAAAAGCTTCAAATCCCACTTAAAAAAAAGCTGGAAAGTAGAAATTTAATTACGAAGAATTTACAACATTATTATCGCATTAAACCCGTACTCAATTCTCGGCCACTAACAACACACAATAAAACCGCAAACCGCAACAAACAGAAAAATCACAATAAAATTATAGAAATGGTCGGTCAATACGACGATCCAGTCATGCCACATAACATGGCACAATCGCCAATTCTATTTACAATGTACATATGTATATTCAAAATACTATTTTTTACAGTGATCAAGATGGACGTGGACATGCCTACACCACCAACAGCAACCGTTTGGTCTGCTATCAATGGGTCACGCACTGGGCCTACTCCAACGGTTCGACCAATCAATGCCACTGCATCGACCACCACTTCTGGTAGTCGCTCTCGCTGCCCTTTATGTCGCCGGAAATACCATCTGCAACACTGTGGACTTTTTAACTTTTTGTGGACACAACGCCAGCGAGTCGCCCAGGAACATGAGCACTGCCTCAATTGTCTGTCGCATGCGCGTGTGACGCAGGAGTGTGATTCAGAGATTTGTGCCACACATGTGGCAAACCACATCACAGCATGCTTCACCGTATTCCAAAGGGATACTTTTTAAATACTGTGTGAAGTACTTTTAAAGCGAAGCGGAGAGTTTCGTAATAAAGCAAGAAATAACGACAAATAAAACCCGGGCGTTTATAATCAGAAAGGTGAAAGTGCAGTGAGTGCTGAGTGCATGTGAACGGTGTAGTGGTACTCGTAAGATATTAAACAAATGCAAAGCAAAGTATGTATTACCAAAACTCGGACATTTAAAATTTCAATCTGGCAGTGCACTTTTTTCTTTTGAATCCAAAAAATTAAAGTGCTTCTTTCAGGAATTTTATGCTGAAATATTGCAATCAGAGCTGTGTTACACTTCGAAAAAATTGTGACATTTCATTGTTTCGTTTCAATTCGATATTTATTAAAGTGCTGTGGGACACTAATTCTAGTTTTTCATTCCAGTGCGTAAGCGTATAAAGGCTTTCAAAGCATGTGCAAGCAACATGAGAAACATGGATTATCCTTATCTAATCCACACACCTGAAAAGATTTTCATTATGGTTTGATGATAGCCACTCCGAGAGCGAAATATACCGCAATCTGCAAAAGCTTAAATTCTGCTTATCTGTCGGGATCATTGGGATACGTGATAACAGTACGCCATCACCTTTGAGTTTTTTAATAAAAATTGCTGCCTATATCACATTGTTTATAATGTTTGACTGAGGATTTGGTTACGGTGAACAAAACATTTCCAAAATAGTGACCGGTTATAAGACTCGGTTTTTACGAAAATATTTATGAAAACGTTGTGCTCATGAAACTTATCCAGTTATGTAAGCTGCGCGATTGTAAGTACTGTCCGTATTGAGGAATTTCACTGTAGATAGGTTATGTAGAATTGTATTTAAATTAAAAAATTTGCGTTAAATGGCCATACATTTAATTGGTTACCGGGTTTACTATAAATTTGTTCTAGAAATTGAACTGTCAATAATTGAAAGAACTGTCAATAATTTTTCATATATGTACTTGTATATACAAATTTGCCAACAAGTCCACCAAAAGTGAGACGAATGAACTGTGGTCAGCCTTAAATAAAAACTGTCCTAAGTTCCGCTTTCAAATTGAATGTTTCTGTAATATTTGTTTTTGTGGTCTTCACTATAAGTTACACAACTTTTGCCTTTTATTAAAAATATTAAAACCGTGATATCTATGTGTGGTATACTTGTATATTAATACCACGTATGTGAAAAGCTCAAACAAGAAATAACTAAATAGGATTCAACTATGAAATGAATTCTATACATTTTCATTACTAATGTATAATTCACATAGTTCTGTATTCGGATATAGATACATCCGTATGCATATGCTTGAATCATTGTTGGTTGAAGCGAGTTCATACGAAATGTAGAGTAAATGTGAATACAATTTTTAATTAAATATGCAAAACAATTTCAAAATTTTATTATGAAAGTTTGCATGTAAAACTCATTGTCAGAACAATTGCATTTGGACGAGCGAAGTAACAAAGCATGCGGGTTGATTTGGATTACAACCATTTAGCTTCATCCAGAACAGAGTGAATGCAATTGATGTAAATGTATATTGTAGTCCGCAATTACTGCAAAATTGAAAAAGCGAAGAGCATAATTCACTTTCATATAGAATTAGCCGACTCATGAAAAGCAGTAGAGCACCGATTTCTAAAACTGCCCAACTACAAAAGTTTCAACAGATAATATTAAAATTGCGTTATAATACATTTCTTTGTAATTTTATTTATTACAAAAATTTACATGTTTTAATGTTAAAAACTGGGTTGGATAAATCAAATGTGAGAAATGAGAATTAAAATCATATGTCTTCATGACTGAGTGAAACGATTAGTAAAACACGAAATATACATGATTTTAATAGTAAGCTCAAGTTCAATAAGAATGTTATGCCAAACATTTCCTTACCACTAGTGGGTGTAAGAAGACTTAATCTAAAATCGCAGCCGACATGATTTAAAATAAATGCATTGTATATACACCCATAATACTTTTTTAGATACTCATAATTTAAATTTTGAAATTGTTTTTGACTAGACTTCAAAGCTATCCAAATTTGAATTACCTGAGTAGATTTATACCAATTTCCTTATGTATGTGCGATTTAGAGTTGAAGATATTTGTACTATGGAGGCTAGAGAAAGATTTTCAATCAATGCTATCGAACTTTTCCAACTATGCCAGACAGATTAAACGATAATTTGATCCACATAGTCTGGTGGCTTGAAATATTATGGTCCAGTTCAGACTATTTTTGAATGTGACATGGCATATGTAATGTTTTATTCCAATACCTTGGTTAGTTCTGAATATATACTGCAATGAGAGAGAATCTTATAGATTTTAAAATAGTGGCATATCGAAAGTAGGCGGGATTTTGAAATATTGCTATACATCACATTATAATTTTATACGTAAACGTTCTCCTGGCGTGAAGCCTAGCGCGATATGCAAAAATAAACTTCCATAAATTGGTATGTTATTTGTGCAGACTTATTGAGGATATTGTATCGCGTAAGTTCGAAGACATAAGAGGACTTTCGAAAAATGTTCAACACCATTTCAATGACTTTGCACATAGTTTCCTGACGAGTGTAGAAACTTTTAGAACTGTAAAAACAGAAAGATATTAATATTGGTTTAAACCGATTGGAATCAAAAGATAACATAACAAAAGTTAAAGGTAAAACAGCTCTTCCGGACTAAGTTCGGTCAATTCAACTGGTGCGTTAGAATCTGCTATTACGTTTTAAGTGTCAGTATGTTTGTGTTATCGGTGCGAAAATGAACTTCGAGCAAAGAGCCAACATTTAGTTTTAAAACTGGTAAAACTTTTACCGAAACGTTTCAATTGATGAAACAAGTTTATGGCGATGATCTCCCGTAGAAGAATGCACGAGTGGTTTTAACGTTTTCAAAGTGGTCGTGAGGACAGAAATGACGATCAACATGTGTGTGATCACCGGAAATTTCATCGAAACCGTGCGTGAATTCATCAAAAATCAGCCGAACTCATCACTGAAATTCATGGAAATGGAATTGAACATCTCCAAAGCATCGATTTATCGCATTTTGACCGAACATTTGGGCTTACGAAAAAATCAATTTTGAGTAGCATCGCTAAAGTTTGCAATTCTCATTTTTGTCCGGTTTTTGAAAGAAAATGCTCCTATGTGCATCCCTTACAATACCTTGATTGATTTACTTCTTGGAAGAGATGTAAGCTGATGATCAGCAAGGCTTAAGTTAGTGTGTTCATTACAAACAGAGGAACCCTGTCACCTTAGTTACAGACAGAACCACGTTAGATTCAAACTTATATAATTCAATTCGTCTCAACATTCGGTCGTTTTGACCATATCTCAATATCTATCTCTCCCTAAGAGTATAAACTGTAATTAGAACACTGTTAATATTTCTTGACATTTCATTCAATCGGCCTCAAAGTGCCGATACATCTATTAAATGAAATATATTTTACGAAACTTGGTTGGCATATCTTTAGAGTGTATGCCAAATGTCCATTAAAATATTCATTATAATTAGGCTGTTCACGGTGGTTATCGGATTATGTGGTTATGTGATTAAGTAAACAACAACAAAATGCGGTATGACAAAATAACCAACTTTGACCAACCTAGACCCTTGTTTACAGATTATGTGGTTGTTTGCTTATTTCCAGTGTTAGAAAGTCTTTGGAATTTTACTAAATGGCAGCACAAGAAATAAATAAAACTAAGCGAATGGCATTTCCATTTAGATTTTCTTATTGGAAAATCTGCTATTAACAGCTGTTTTTTGTTTACAATCAGCAAGTTAAAACCGAAATAAAAAGCATCGAAAAGCATCACAAAGCATCAAAAACCATCAATAATTATCAAAAATTATTATTTATACAAAGAATTTATTGAATCCTTAAAATTCGGATTACTTAATAATCACATACCTTCAATAAAGTCCATTTCCTGAATAGCAGAACTTATTTTAAATTCGATTATTTTTCTTTTTAAACTTTGTTTAGGCATTTTATAAGTAGGAATTTCATTGAACTAGAATTGTAAACAATTAGAAAAAAGGATGGTTAAAACTCGCGGCACTTACCCGTTGATTTGGCGATGTCTTTGGCAGCGAATTAAAAAACGCCCTGCCAACCATGAGCGGGTAAAACACCAGATAATTAGCGGGTAACATGGTGGTAAACGTGGTGGTAAACATATAGAATGTTTCTTAAGCCTGGCAGATATTTTACCTACTCACGTACGGATACATGTGATCAACATCTTTGTTGCGCTCATTCAGCAGTGTCATATAAAAAAGTATATCTGTCCTGCCCTAATATCCCCAATCGACGGCTGATGCAGGGTTGCATTTTCTCTTTTTAAATAGCTGATGCAGGGTTGCATTTTAAACAACTGATGCAGGGTTGCATTTATTGATTCCTACTTTTTAAAATTTCTTAAATATATATCAAAAAAATATATTTAATTTAAAAAATATTTAATATAATATGAAAAAGATTAAATAAAGAAAAGAATTTTTAAAACCTGAAAATAAAAGAGTGGTAAAATATTATAAAACACAAATTCCTGTAAATAAATTAAAGGTTATTAAAACCTGAAAATAAAAGAGTGGAAAAATATTATAAAAGACAAATACCTGAAAATAAAATAAAGATTATTAATACCTGAAAATAAATAATAATTACATTGAAGAAAGATTAATTGTATAAAATGATAATAATATCTGAAAAAACAGATTAATATTATCTGAAAGAATAAAAGATATTAAATACAAATATAATTTACTCTGAAAGCCAATATTAATTGAATAAAAATAGTGATAAAATCTGAAAAGAAAGAATAATTAAATAAAAATCATAATAATATCTGAAATAAAAGAATAATATTATCTGATTATTTAAAATATAAGGCAAACATTTGTTTTCACATATTATATTGGATTGTGCAGGCCGCCTTAAACGCATAAAATACATACTTATGTACATACATATGTATGTAATTATTTTTGCGTATTATGTTGAACTGCGCAATCCAATTTCAAACAAGACACACTTTTACTCACATACTTACTTAACAATTTAAATTTGCTGCTTATGATGATATTGCTGCAGCTGCTAATTCCAATGCTATAAAAACAAATGAAGTAATTACTTGCAAATTATTTAAAAAAAATCATTCACTTACCTTCTTGTTGTACGAGCCTCCTTTACGATAGTGCGATCACGAATGACATGCGTCTTTCAATCGTTTTTTTTTTACTACCCTTTTTGGGATTTTCTATTGTCACTATTGACAATTATGTTTTCTCTTTCGCACTCATTCAAATAAATCAAGAGATGAAAGAAACTTTTTTTCATCGCATTTAGGTAAATAAAAAATAACCCGAAAATGTGCGTTGGTGTTAGTGTATAGAGAAAAAATGTGTAGTTGTATTGGAATATTTGTCTCAAGCGGGTAGCCGTGGTTTGCAGGGCGGAGAATCACTGACGAGTGGGATGACACGTATGTGTAAGCGCACGGATCGTATGAGAAAGAGAGGCTGGCGCCGTCCGCCAGTCCCTTTTGTTGCTTGTGTTTGGTGTCCTCGGGTGTGGTGTGAAAGGTGTGGTGTAGATAATGATGAGATGAGAGTGTGATGAAATGATGTGTGGATGATGTACATAGATGGTGTAGTCGTGTTGAGTGTGGTGTGTATGAGTGGGGTGCTCAGCCCAGTAGACGACTAGGCTGTCGACGCCGCAAAGAGGTTCCGCGTCGCTGGGATGCGCCACGAGTTGCGGATTGGGAGCGGGGTATGCGGCCGTGCTGGATGGGTGGCCGATTCACCTCGCGTGCCGCGCTGCGATGTAGCAGCATATTTGGCACAGCCCGCGTGACACACACGCTGCAGTCACATGTGTATGTGACAGGCAGTTATGGCAATGCCCGTGGGCCTGGGCAACTTGCTGCCGTTGCACGGGTCGCATACCCCGAAATATGCCGCAATGGTGCAGCCGGTGGGGGCGTCGACAGATGGGGCACCTTATCTGACGGATCTCCGAAGTCCTCGATGTGATCGGTGGTGGTCGGGAAGCCACCACGAGGCGCGGGTGCCCGTACTGCTGCAGCCACGGTTACCGGTACAGATACCGGCGTTGTTGCCGGTGCAGTTGCTGGCGTGGTTGCCGGAGCCGAAGCCGCTGCTGTTGCAACTACCAAATATGCCCTAATGCGATCCTTTGTGCCAAATTTCACTTTAATATCTTTATTTATGGCTTAGTTAAGACACTTTATAAGATTTCGGTTTCCGTCATTTTGTGGGCGTGGCAGTGGGCCGATTTTGTCCATCTTCGAACTTAACCTTCTTACCTTCTAACCAAGAAATACGTATACCAAGTTTCATCATGATATCTCAATTTTTACTCAACTTACAGCTTGCACGGACGGACGGACGGATAGACGGACAGACAGACATCCGGATTTCGCGAAAAGGATTTGATGCACCCCGGTGTTGGACCGACCAGGGTTATTTTTATGGAAGCGCGACCGAAGGCCGCCCACGCAAAAAGGAGTTCTACGCGAGAGGAATTTGATACACCCCTGTGTTGGACCGACCAGAGTTATTTTTTTTGAAGCGCGGCCGAAGGCCGCCAACGCAAAAAGGAGTTCAAAGTGAAAAAAATCTGATACACCCCGGTGTTGGACCGACCAGGGTTATTTTTTTTGAAGCGAGGCCGAAGGCCGCCCACGCAAAAAGGAGTACTACGCGAAAAAAACTTGATACGCCCCGGCATTGGACCGACCAGGGTTATTTTTTTTATAGGTTGTTGATTCTCGTATTTGGGGTATAATCTGTTCATTTTATTACAAATGATGTCGATAAGGTAAAACTGATTATTTGACAGTTTGTAATTCATTTGTTATTCTTAAGTAGTCATAATTCAACAATAATTTAAATGTATATTAAAAGCTAATTTTGCAATATCTTATATAAAGTAAACGTGTACAAATGAATTAGTGAAGTGTTAGTGGATATAAAAGTGAAAAATATAAGTGCAAAATTAATTTTATATATCGAAAATACTTATGTAATTAAAATATTGCAAATTTTCTACTTTAAACGCGAATATCATGAAAATTATAAGCTTCCTGCGGCTATAGCTATATACTATGCCCTTGATCAGGATAATCTCCTCTATCCGACAATATCCTTTTTATCCTTGAAATTCTGGGACGCTAAGTTAATTCTTCCCCGCGATGGTTTTTGAATGTGTGTAGGAAGCAAGAATATTAAGAAAATATTTACAGAAACTTACAAGAGCTAGTAGCAAGGGCCAAAAGTTATAGAAAGAAATTTATATTTGTTATTGTTTTAAAGTTATACCTATACCTGCGTTTTGGTGTCTCTTTATATAACTTGTAATAATATTTAGTTAAAAATAGCAAGACAGTTATATATTAAAAACTTTGTAAATCTCAACTAACAACACGTAAAATGATTATTTCTCACATGATATTCATCATATGATATTAATTAATTTTTTCAATTATAATATACATATTTTACAGTTAAACTTTATTAAGCATTGAAAACGGTAGCATTATTTTTTTCTCAAGCTCAAAAAAATTTTTTGGAGAAATCCATAATAATGTAAAAAATTGAATTGAAAATCTATAATTTTGTAAAGAAATTGTTGTTTTTTCAAATGTCAACTTCACAAGTGTATTAGGGCCGCCTCCTGAAACATGCTATTATGGGATTCTGGATATGGATCCCCCAGCCAAAAAAAAAAGAAAAGCTCAATGAAAAAAGACGTACACTTAAACGACCCGAAGATTTTTCCTACTCCAACCTCAATTACGGAAAATCTTTATAATAAGAAAAACATTGACTTAAAAATGCTAAGCTTATCTTAAAAAGCAGAAAATCCTTAAATATTCTACAATAAACCGAACATCAATTAAAGAAGTAACTTATGTGAATAACAACTTTTCACCAGACTACTTCACAAAAGAAAGCCCAATATAATCACTGGACTTAATCACAGAAGAATTAATCAAAGCAAAACCAACAACAACCAAAAACAACGAAAATTTACAGAACAAAACCAATAATTATAAAAAACCTATTACTGAGAACACAACTACAAAACAAAAATCTTACATAAATCAATTAAAATACTCAGATTCCTACCAACAACTCATCCCACCAATCAAAATAAAGAAAATCTAACCGATAATAACTTAAGTGTCAAATTGTCAGGAAGAAACCGAATCAACTATAATGCAGGTAAACAAATTTAAATATAATTACCTTGCCAACACTAGCAATTTTACCGAAAACAATTATTTCTCACAAAATAATATGGATACAGACAGCAATGAGATTCTTTCTCAACTTCATTACAATAATCAGGAAAATATAATAACAGATTCTAATTCTGAATAACTATAGTCATATCTCCGTGCATCATACGAATATTATAAATGTGAATGTAAGTTTGTTTGTTACGCTTTCACGCAAAAACCGGAAAAGGAATTATCAATTCTGTACGGAATGCCAACTCCATAATAAAAGCATGTTGCGTCCTTCACAATTTTTTAAATGATAACAACGACACGCTAAGCGCTAAATGGTTACGCGCTTTGGAAGAGTTGGAGACTAGACGCCAAAATCCGTGTGATGTTTCATATGCATCTGACGACCCAATTAATGCAGAAATGATTCGGACAGCACTTTGTACATATTTAAGTAAGTACATGTGTATATTGTATCACTATGTCTTCATTTTACACAATTAGATATGAGTATGTACATTAAATGAAAGATAAAACACACACACCAAACCAAATTTTATTTTATTTTCCATATATTATTTTCCATATAAGAACTAATTCATGTCAACCTTAAACATCGTCAAAAAAGAAAATATATTAATTTATTTATTTAAAAATTCAAGTAATCGTTTATTTGTTTCTTTAGAGTCTTTCATATACTCTTGCATCAGTTGGGTTTTATTGTCGTTTTCAACAATTTTTTTGTCATGCCCATAATTTTTATGCTGATTTCATTTGATTCCTGACTTGCTTTCTCGAGCTGTTTTTCAATTTTTTCAAATTTTATTAATATGACGCTCTGAAAACGATTCCTTTTTTTATTTATGGAATCACTCGGCTCGGGAGACGGTATTGTTTGCGAAGAAGTATCGGTTGGCGACATCGGCATCGCTGAGGGCGAAGGTACGCAAACCGGTGATGGCAATGGAGATGCAGCAACAAATTCCACCGAAATTTCAAGTGTTTCTTCTTTTGAAAGCATTCCTCCACTAAGCTCTCAGCTGACTTACGGCAACAGTACGGCTCTCATTTTTTCATACAGTGGCCACTGCGAGGGAGAACTGCCAGTTGACCCGACTGCTGTCTTCTCTTTCCTGTGAAACATGATATTTATGTAATAGCTATATTATTCCTTAATTTTATTTAATTACCTATGTCTCTGTGAAATATTGTGCATTTTAGATTTGATTTCACTCGCCGCGATGCATCTGTTGCTGCAACTCCATTGCCATTTCCTCCACTATGTGGTTATTTTTCCTTTGCCCGCGAAAAGCACTAATTTTATTCTGTTACAATTCAATCAGTAGGGCTTCTGTCCTGTCACTCCACCAATTTCTTTTTTTGTATTTTGTTTTTCCATTTTTTGAATTCAATATTTAATATCAACTGTCAACTGTATTTGTGTATGTATGTAAACAAATATCAAGTGACAATTTAGGGCCGGCAAAATATGTCTTCCAAAAAAGTCGATTAAACTAGAGCAAGCACCGATTATAATGAATGGAATGTAAGTTTTTAAGTAGTTTTCGTGCGAAAACCAGTTTTTCTTCTTAAATATGGATTGAATAAATTTACTTAGATCTTTCGTACATTATTGACCATACTTTTGACAATATAGGCACCTCTTTTTGTTTTGTCACTTTTTTAATTTTCGGATTACAGTCGAGTTATGGTGAACACCGCAAAGTGTTTTTTTTTCTCAAGACGTTTTGGAGAAATTCTGTTATCGGCTTATGCTTCAATATTTCCGCATGGAACAATTACTCTAGATTCTCAAAAGTATGCTCAATAATATATGTATGTACAAAATTCTGAATAAAATTACCTAATCCATATTTAAAAAATAAACTTGCAAAAAAAGTCTTTGTTTTACCTTAAAAACCTTACGCCTTAAGTACTATGCATAATTTTATAACAAAAAAATAAACATACATTTAGTACATCTATATGCAGAAGATTTTAGATGACTCCATATCACTTTACGCTTCACACTTTTACACTTTACACCTTACTATATTTCAATAACTTCACTTTCCACTACACAAGCACAGCAAGTTCTGCTCCTATCAAGATCACTTCTTGAACTGAATCTGCGAGGACATAGCACCTAATTATATACGCAACCCTTCATTGATCTAAAAGTAGCTAACGGTTCCTGAGTCTCTTCACTCTTTTCGCAGAATACGATCAGACCTCACTCAGTAACAGTTTCTCTAGTCCTGTTACTATGCTTATTTGCGCATTGACATTCTATAGTACCGTAATATAAGGCGCCAATGTGTCGCCTACTTCAAACGAGGCTGTGCCTCATACAGTTACCTACAAAATATTAGCACTTCGACATACGCATATACACTGACATACATAATACAAGTACTACCCCAGCCAAACATGAGCGGGTAAAAAACCAGATAATCAGTAGGTAATAAAGTGGGTAATCCATAGGGTAATCATGTGTACTTTAAGATAGGCCGAGCGACAATTTTACCCAGTCACGTACGTATACATGTGATTATACATCTTTGTTACGCTCATTAAGCAGCGTCATATCAAAAAGTATATCTGTCCCGCTCTAATATCCCCAATCGACTGCTGATGCAGGGTTGCATTTTTTTCTTTTTAAATAGCTGATACAGGATTGCAATTTTTAATTCCTACTTTTAAAATTTAAAAGAAAACTTTTTAATTTTTAAAATTTTTATGTTATTTTATTTTTTACATTTTTACATAAAATTGATTACAATTTATATATAAATAAAAATATGTTTATTTTAAAAAAATAATTAATATCTGAAAAAAAGATTAATTAAAGAAAGGAATTATTACAACCTGAAAATAAAAGAGTGGAAAAATATTATAAAAGACAAATACCTGAAAATAAAATAAAGATTATTAATGCCAGAAAATAAATAATAATTACATCGAATTTGCAATATCTAAAAAAAAAGAAAGATTAATTGTATAAAGTGATAATAATATCTGTAAAACAGATTAATATTATCTGAAAGAATAAAATATATTAAATACAAATAGGATTTACTCTGAAAGCAAAGATTAATTAAATAAAAATAGTGATAAAATCTGAAAAGAAAGATTAATTAAATAAAAATCATAATAATACCTGAAAATAATATTATCTGAATATTTAAAATATAAAGCAAACATTTGTTTTCACATATTTTTTGGATTGTGCAGGCCGCCTTAAACGCATAAAATACATATGTACATATACGTATGTATGTATGTATTTATTTTTGCGTATTATATTGGACTGCGCAGTCCAATTTCAAAGTACACACACTTCTTTCACATACTTAACAATTGATATTTGCCGCTTCTGATGATATAGCTGCTGCTGCTACTTCCAATTTCCAATGCTATAAAAATAAATAAAGTAATTATTTTCAAAATATTGTTAAAAACTCACATAAAATGCATTTACTTACCTTCTTGTTGTACGAGCCTCCTTTACGATGGTACGATCACGAACGACATGCGTCTTTCAATCGTTTTTTTTTATTACCCTTTTTGGGATTTTCTTTTGTCACTATTGACAATTATGTTTTCTCCTTCGCACTCATTCAAATAAATCAAGCAATGAAACAAACTTTTTTTCATCGCATTTAGGTAAACAAAAAATAACCCGAAAATGTGCGTTGGTGTTAGTGTATAGAGAAAAAACACATTCAACTGAACTTAAATTATTAATTGTAAGCAAATTCACAAAAAATGTGCGGAAAAGAAACTTTACAAAAATTATTCTCTGGGGAAAACAACTGTTTTTGCTATTTTACGCAAGAACAAAGCTGAAGGAACCGTTAAAAAACTTAATATTGGAATACGTCCCAGAGTCAATTTGGTAAAGTATGACTTGCGAATAGTGCGCGAGTTTATAAAATATCCCCAGATATCAACAAACAATGCTGTAGATAGCTCACAACTAAGAGAGAGTACGCGCACAATACAATGGCGCGCCATTAATGTTTGTCTTTTTAGCTTCCGTGCAGTGAAGAAATCTTATATTTCCAAAAAAATCGGTTAGCACCTTTGGAATTTGCGAAACTGCATATAGATTGGTCTGAAGAGCAATGGAAGCCGATATTGTTTTCAGATGAGTCCAAATTTAATTTGCAGAACTCAGATGGAATGACAGGCATACGAAGACCAACATGAAGCGTTTAGAGCGTCGATATTTGCAGGGTGCAGTAAAGCATGGTAGGGTAATAACGGTGTGGGAATGCTTTTCTGGTCAGGGCGTAGGACCAATTTACAGAATAGAGGGGAACATGGATGGGTTCCAATATAAAAATATACAGCAAACCCAAATGTTACCTCACGCTATCCAAAAAATGCAGCCTGATTGGCAGTTTGAACATGACAATGACCCCAGGCACACCCTCAAAGTTGTGAAGGATTGGTTTTCGGAATAATAAGCTTATGTTATAAGATGGTCCGACCAGTTTCGTGACATGAATCCGATTAAAAACTTATGGGAAATTGTCAACAGGCAAATTAAAGAAGAACAGGTCCACGGTTATAAAAACAAGCTACTTGATGTCTTAAAACGAGCCGAGAATGGAATAAATGATTCACATATTAGTAATTAAATTTCATTTATGCCTAAAAGATGTATTGCAATCAAAAAAAATAATGGCTACTCAGTAAAATTTTAATTTAAAACTAATTTATTTTCATATTTAGCTAAAGTCCAATGAGTTATGTCGCAGTATGTTTTTACTTTTTTCCCTTCTGTTATAATTTATAAATCTTACATAAAACTTCAAAAATAAAATTGCATTGTTTCTTGATATAGAATATGTGATCTTTCTTTTGCAAAAAAAATTATTCTTCTAATACATCTATGTAAAAAGTTATGACGGAACATGTGTGAGACTCGAGTTAGTCAAATGAGTTTTGTCCGTCACTGTATATGTACGTAATACAATATATTACTACATAAACTAAGCACTCATTTGGGACAAAATATCATAAATAAACCAGTAAGAATTAAGCAAGTGAATATAATTAACCAACCAAATGTAGAATTGACTTGGCGGAAACCACCGCCGTACTCTCTGTGACTATCTCATAGAAATAATTTGAAAAAAAGTTAATATTTTTCTTTTTTATAATAGCGGCCGTTCCACGGCATGTATTGCAAATATCTTAAATATTCTTTATACGCAAATTTCTACTCTAAAAGCAATTAGCATCTTTACAATTGCTAAAATAAAACAAGTAAGGAAGCCAAGCAATTGTATTTATCCATATACTATATATAACTCATCCACTGACAGACACATTTAGTTAAAAATTTTATCCCGTTATAAAAATTGCTTCTTGATTTGTGTACTGGAAAGTCAAAGAATCAAGCGGAATTTAAAATAGCGCTCCCTGGTGCCGTCATCTATATACTGAATGGTGCGTTAGAATCTGCTACCTCTATCGATTGTCCAGTGAGAATTTTATGACATTTCATAGATTGGAAATATTGCGTTTTAGGTGTTAGTATGTTTGTGCTATCGGTGCGAAAATGAGCTTCGAACAAAGAGACAACATCAAACTTTGTTTTAAAATTGGTAAAACTTTTCAATTGATGAAACAAGTTTATGGCGATGATTGCCCATCCCGTAGCAAAGTGCACGAGTGGTTTCAACGTTTTCAAAGTGGACGTGAGGACATACAATGACGATCAACATATGGGCCAATCAAAATCCGTGATCACCGGAAATTCTATCGAAATTGTGCGTGAATTCGTTGAAATTCAGCCGAAATCATCATTGAAATGGAATTGAACATCTCCAAAACATCGATTTATCGCATTTTGACCAAACATTTGGGCATACGAAAGGTGTGTGCACGGTTTGTTCCGCACAAATTGACTGATGACTAAAAATTGCTCAGAATCCAACATAGTCGTTGATTGACCGTTCTAGTGACCTAACGTGCCTTATCGACATGTGTGAGTTACTGGTTGTGAGAGTAAAATTAAATTCGTGTTTATAGTAAGCAAAAGAAAACAGCGAAAAGTGATACATACTGACTAACAAGCTGCCTCTGCTTAGCATTGCACAATTAGTACTACAGGGGAAAATACAAACAATGAAAGTGATGTTCATGTGTGGCAAATTATTGCACCCAGAAACGGAAAACGCGGCAGTGCTGAATCTCCTAAATTGTATCAGAACAAAAAACAAATTATTATACATCCAAATCGGTTTGATATACTAAGTGATGATGACGAAGACTTTCCGAAATCTGGCGGAAATTAATGTGTCAGCGAATGAAGTAGAAGGGCCGAGTATTCCAAAACCACCACCGTTAATCATACCAGGAATAGTTAATATTGGTGAAATGATAAGCCTTATTGCAAGTGTAATTGTTAAGAAAGATTTCAGTTATAAGTCGCTTAGAGATGGGCAAATACGCCTTATGATAAATAATATAGACTCATACAGAAAAATTGTAAAACACCTAGACAGTAACAAAATTAGTTTTCATACATATCAACCTAAACAAGAAAAAGCATACAGGGTGGTGATAAAAGGAATTCACTATTCCACCTCGACTGAAGAAATTGTGAATCAAATTACACAATTAGGTCATAAAGTGCAAAACATATCAAATGTCAAGAGCAGATTGACGAAACTACCGCTGCCAATGTTCTTTCTTGATTTGGAACCGAGCTCCAACAACAAAGAAATTTATGAAATTAAGCATATAAAAAATGCAATTATTAAGGTGGAAGCACCTCGTCAAACAAATGATATAGTTCAGTGTTATCGATGCCAAGAGTTTGGACATACCAAAACTTACTGCAAAAAACCATTTGAGTGCGTAAAATGTAACTTAATGCACTCAACTGAAAAATGCACCAAACCCAAAGAAATTTTGCCTACCTGTGTACATTGCCTCCAAAATCACACAGCGAATTACAAAGGTTGTGCTGTGTACCAACAACTTATTCGACATAAGCCGCAAGCTCCAAATCGTACAAAGGAGAATAAAAACACAAGCCTACACAACCTTTCAGCTCCGGGCAATAAAGAGAGCGTAAACTACACCAATAATTACACAAATATCAACACTGAGCAATCGTATGCTAATGTTGTAAAAGGTAATGTAAACAGCAATGACACGAACGGACAAAACACAATAGAAAAAATTGAGCAATTGCTAACTAAGCACATAGAACTAACAAACACACTGCTTAGTATGATGTCTTTACTTCCTAATAAACTATGCAAGTGAATTTAAGATTAGCAATATGGAATGCCAATGGCTTATCCCGTCATGCTTTAGAAACTGAAGTATTTTTAAATACAAATTTTATTGATATTATGCTACTGTCAGAAACTCATTTTACAAATAAAACGTTCGTTAAAATTAAAAATTATGATATAGTCACCTCTAACCATCCTAGTAACAGGGGTCATGCTGGCAGTGCTATTCTTATTAAAAGTAACATTAAATATGATATACTTGAGCCAATACAAACGTTGCAAATACAAGCCGCTGGGATAAAAATTAAGTGCAACAACATGGACTTGAAAATTTATGCCATGTATACACCACCAAGACATAATATCACTACTTTTGAATACGAACAATTTTTTAACTCTTTCGGCCACAGATTTTTTATGGGAGGTGACTACAACGCTAAGCATCCCTGGTGGGGTTCACGTACACCCAACCCAAAAGGTAGAGAACTTTATAAATGCATAGTCAACAACAATTTATCCACGCTTTCAACTGGTGAGCCTACCTACTGGCCGAGTGATCCCTTAAAAATCCCTGACTTACTCGACTTTGCAGTGTATAGAGGTATACCACCCCAACTGCTAGATATTGCAAGCTCACAAGAACTAAGCTCAGATCACTCGCCTCTTATTATTAGTTACAACACTGTGATAAATATTAACCAACGAAAATATAAAACTTTAAACAACAAAAGTGAAATAAGTATTTTTCAAGATTGGTTAACACAAAACGTAAAACTTAACATTTCAATCCAAAGTTCAACGGAACTGGATTATGCAGTTGAAAGTTTTACGAATCTTATTCATGAAGCAGCATTTGTTGCTACTCCCCAAAAGAGCAATGAATTCACATCTCACAAATGCGTTCATGTGTCTGCTGAGATAAGAGCACTGATTCAGCGTAAAAGGCGTATACGAAAACAATGGCAAACTTATAGAAAACCAAGTCATAAAACTAATCTAAATAAAACTACAATGGAGCTTAAAGAAAAACTGAAAGACTTCAGAAATAAATCGGTTTCAGAATAACAAAATATGGAATGCTACCAAATACTTAAACCTCCCAAAAAAAGAAATGTCCCTATAAAAGATTGTAATAATATATGGTGTAGAACAGACAAAAGTAAAGCTAACGCTTATGCGAAACATCTTGAAACAACGTTCACTCCCTTCAACAGTAGTAGTAGTAACAACGACGCTGATGTATTGCAATTCCTTGATGCCCCGTGCCAATTGTCTCTGCCAATCAAGCATATCACACCTACTGAAATTCGATGTGAAATCGAGAAACTAAGTACCAAGAAATCCCCAGGATATGACAAAGTTGACGCAAAAGTAGCTAAATGCCTGCCAAAGAAAGGAATTATGTTCATTGTACTAATATTTAATTCAATATTAAGACTAAATCATTTTCCTACGCAGTGGAAGTGTGCAGAAATTATAATGATTCCGAAACCAGGCAAACCGGAAAATGAATTAACTTCATACAGGCCTATCAGCTTATTGACATTATTCTCCAAAATATTTGAAAGAATATTTTTGCGTAGAGTTTTGCCAATACTAGAAGATAACAATGTTATACCTGAACATCAATTTGGATTTCCCCGCCATCATGGTACACCCGAACAATGCCACCGTGTTGTTAACTTCATTGTTGATTCTTTTGAGCGTAAAGAGTTCTGCTCAGCCGCCTTTTTGGATATACAACAGACATTCGATAAAGTCTGGGATAGTGGCCTACTGTATAAACTCAAAAAGATCTCTCCCTCATCGTTTTATCTAATTCTAAAGTCTTATTTAACCCAAAGATCGTTCTATGTAAAAGTACGAGATGAAACATCAGATATAACATATATCCAAGCAGGAGTACCACAGGGAAGCGTACTGGGCCCAGTTCTATATACCATTTTTACATCCGATATACCCGTAACTGAAAACGTGCTCATTGCCACATATGCTGATGACACTGCTCTACTTGCTTCAAATCATTCTCCAACTGAGGCATCAAATTTAGTTCAAAGAGAACTAAACGCAATACAGACTTGGCTAGACCGCTGGAAAATTAAAGTAAACACAAATAAATCTGTGCATATTGTATTTACACTAAGACGAGGTGATTGCCCCCCCCTTCGACTTAATGCCAATATCATTCCAAAATGTGATAGAGTTAAATACCTCGGCATGCACTTGGATAAACGTTTAACATGGAAATGTCATATTCAAGCCAAAAATAATCAATTGAAAATAAAATCCAAGCAATTATATTGGCTACTCGGACATAAATCCCCGCTATACCTTGAAACAAAACTACTTTTATACAAAGCTATATTAAAACCTATATGGACTTATGGGGTGCAACTTTGGGGTACTGCTTGTAATTCAAATTTAGAAATTTTACAAAGATACCAGTCAAAAACTTAAGCTAATTACAAATGCTCCCCTGGTTTATCACTAATAAAAGCCATTCATTCAGACCTTAACATACCATTTGTTAAAAACGAAGTAAATAAACTTAGCTCAAATTACTTACGCAGGATCAGTTATCATACTAATCCCTTAGCAATTACGCTACTAGATGAAACTAACGAATTTAATTGACTCAAACGATATCATGTATTAGACCTTCCGTTCAGGAAATAAATGTAAGAACAATAAACTATGAATTAAAAGATAACTTAATATTCTGAATATATATGTTTGAAAAACATATTATTATTGACCTCACTGGAGATCAATAATATAAGTTAAATTGTAAACAGGTTATTTAATTTGCTTATTATTTTTAAGATAGATTGCAAATAAACAAATTATTACAAAAAAAAAAGAATCCAACATTCGAAAGACATCATTAAAGACGTTTATTTGACCAAGAATCACATTTAAACCAATAACCACTCCCAGTATGCACATGATATGGCACCGCGCGACTTCTTTCTTTTCAGAAAAATGCATTTGCCCATTAACGGAAAGCGTTACGCAGACGTAGAAGCCATTCAAAAGACTTGCACCGACATACCGGCGGCCATATCGGCCAATGAGCTAAAACACTCGTTCGACATGCTTTTGGACCATGCAAAAAGCTGTATTGAAGCAGAAGAAGACTATTTTGAATAAAACCATCAAACCATTTGTTCTGATTTTTTTAAAGTCCTGTTTACTTTGGAACGCACTTTGTAAGAATATGAGAGGAGTACCACCTACCAAAATCCGTTGAAATCGATCGATCGGGTCCAAAGGTTTCACCAAAAAGTGGTCGGTGCCACGCCCATCGTGCAATTTTCATAACAGATCCCATAAAGCTCTCTTAGAAACTCGGGGATAAAATTTTATGTCTCTGGAGTATTTACTTATTGATTTATTGCGCTTTTAGTTATTTTTGCTCTGGGTGAATTTCGTTCTAGCAGCTTTATTGGTGTAGGAGCTAAGTATGTACATTAAACTTATTAGGAGGCGGGACCACGCCCACAGGTGCCCGTCGTCACTACGATCCCCTATATCAAATTAGAGTTTTATATCTTAATTTAGTCCTTAGTTATGGCAGCGGTCAAATTACAGCCCTCTACGAATTCATATTTTTTTTGTGCTAAGAAACCCGCGTATTAAGTTTCATCAAGCTATCTTAATTTTTACTCAAGTTACAGCTTGCTCGGACGGACGGATGGACAGACAGAAAGTCACTCGGATTTCAACTTTTCTCATCATTTTGATCATTTATACATACATATTTGTGTAACCTTATATCTATGTTAGTTTTAGGTGAAACGTACAACCGTTAAGTGAACAAAGCTATTCTACTCTGTAGCAACAAGTTGCAAGATGGTGTAAGAAAACCTTGCAACAAAAAGGCATATTTGTAACGGCTAAATACATTTCCATTTATGTATGTATACTAAAATGTATGGAACTGTAAGTAATTAATTAATATATTTTGTTTATGTTATATAAAGATATTATTTTCAAAACGAGGAAATAACACTAAAATTCTTGCAACATTAGCGCAAATTGATTGGAACAGATTCATACATTCTTTTCTATACTCTCGCAACATTTTGTACAGTGAGTATAATACATACATACATACATACATAGTTAAGATGCAAATAAAATAATTGAATGAATTTTAGTTTTAATTCAAAGTTCTTAGAAATGTTTTCTGAATATGGTCTCTCTTCAAACCTTCAAATGGCCATTAAGTTTGTTTATGTAGTATGCGTTTTCAAGAATCATTTATTAAATTGTGGTCAGAACCGGATTAGCCAAAAGAAAACTGTTGATATTTTTACAATAAGATAATAAGAAAATGGTTGCACAAAATGAGGCTGATCCATTAAATATTTACTTAGAGGACTACTTCTTCTTCTTAATTGGCGTAGACACCGCTTACGCGATTATAGCCGAGTTAACAACAGCGCGCCAGTCGTTTCTCCTTTTCGCTACGTGGCGCCAATTGGATATTCCAAGCGTAGCCAGGTCCTTCTCCACTTGGTCCTTCCAACGGAGTGGAGGTCTTCCTCTTCCTCTGCTTCCAACGCGCAAAGGACCATAAATCTTTCGCAGAACTTTTCTCTCGAAAACCCGCAACGTCGACTCATCAGTTGTTGACAACGTCCAAGCCTCTGCACCATATAGCAGGACGGGAATTATGAGCGACTTATAGAGTTTGACTTTTGTTCGTCGAGAGAGGACTTTACTTTTCAATTGCCTACTCAGTCCGAAGTAGCACCTGTTGGCAAGAGTTATCCTGCGTTGGATTTCTAGGCTGACATTGTTGGTGGTGTTTACGCTGGTTCCAAGATAGACGAAAATATCTACGACTTCAAAGGTTTGACTGTCAACAGTGACGTGAGAGCCAAGTCGCGAGTGCGACGACTGTTTGTTTGATGACAGGAGATATTTCGTTTTGCCCTCGTTCACTACCAGACCCATTTTCTGTGCTTCCTTGTCCAGCCTGGAGAAAGCAGAACTAACGGCGCGGGTGTTGAGGCGGATGATATCAATATCGTCGGCATACGCCAGCAGCTGTACACTCTTATAAAAGATGGTACCTTCTCTATTAAATTCTGCAGCTCGAACTATTTTCTCCAGAAGCGGGTTGAAAAAGTCACACGATAGGGAATCGCCTTGTCTGAAACCTCGTTTGGTATCGAACGGCTCGGAGAGGTCCTTCTCGATTCTGACGGAGCTCTTCGTGTTGCTCAACGTCAGTTTACACAGCCGTATTAGTTTTGTGGGGATACAGTTCCTTTTCGTGCTGTCGAAAGCAGCTTTGAAATCGACGAAGAGGTGGTGTGTGTCGATTCTCCTTTCACGGGTCCTTTCCAAGATTTGGCGTATGGTGAATATCTGGTCGGTTGTTGATGTGCCAGGTCTAAGAAACCACACTGATAAGGATCGAGGTAGTTTGTTGACGGTGGGCTTTTAATCTTTCACACAATACGCTCGATAGAACCTTATAGGCGATGTTGAGGAGGCTAATCCCACGGTAGTTGGCACCAGATTGTGGGGTCTTCTTTTTTTATGGATTGGGCATAGCACACTTAAATTCCAATCGTTGGGCATGCTCTCGTCCGATTCATATTTTACAAAGAAGCCGATGCATGCTCCCCTATTAGTTCTTCGCCGCCGGGTTTGAATAGTTCGGCCGGTAGTCCGTCGGCCCCTGCCGCTTTGTTGTTCTTGAGGCGGGCAATTGCTATTCGAACTTCTTCATGGGTCATATAATGGAACGTCTGCTCCATCGTCATCGATTGGGAATCGGGTTCTCCTTCTCCTGGTGTTGTGCGTTCACTGCCATTCCAGCAGGCTGAGAAGTGTTCCCTCCATAATTTAACTATGCTCTGGGCATCAGTGACTAGATCACCTTTGGGGTTCTACAAGAGTATGCTCCAGTCAGAAACCTTCTGTCAGCCACCGCATTTTTTCAAAGAATTTTCGAGCATTACCCCTGTCGGCCAGCTTATCAAGCTCTTCGTACTTTCACGCATTTCGGCCTCTTTCTTTTTCTGTCTGCAAATGCGTCTCGCTTCCCTCTTCAACTCTCGGTATCTATCCCATCCCGCACGTGTAGTGGTCGATCGTAACGCTGCGAGGTAGGCAGCCTGTTTTTTCTCCGCTGCGACACGGCACTCTTCGTCGTACCAGCTGTTCTTTTGCTCTTTCCGAAAACCAATGGTTTCGGTTGCAGCTGTACGTAAGGAATTTGAAATGCCGTCCCACAGTTCCCTTATACCGAGTTGTTGACGAGTGCTCTCAGAGAGAAGGATTGCAAGCCGAGTAGAAAATCGTTCGGCTGTCTGTTGTGATTGCAGCTTCTCGACGTCGAACCTTCCTTGTGTTTGTTGGCGTGCGTTTTTTGCTGCACAGAGGCGGGTGCGAATCTTGGCTGCAACAAGATAGTGGTTCGAGTCGATGTTAGGACCTCGGAGCGCACGCACATCTAAAACACTGGAGACGTAATCTTCCATCTATCACAACATGATCGATCTGGTTGGTAGTTTTTCGACCCGGAGACAGCCAGGTAGCTTGATGAATCTTCTTGTGCTGGAATCTAGTACTACAGATAACCATATTTCGGGCCCCGGCGAAGTCAATCAGCCTCAACCCATTTGGGGATGTTTCGTCGTGGAGGCCGAATTTATCGACCGTAGTGCCAAATATACCTTCTTTACCCACCCTGGCGTTAAAGTCGCCAAGCACGATTTTACATCGTGGCGGGGTCAGCTCTCATACGCGCGCTCCAAGCGCTCATAGAAGGCATCTTTGGTCACATCGTCCTTCTCATCCGTCGGGGCGTGGGCGCAAATCAGCGATATGTTGAAGAACCTCGCTTTGATGCGGATTGTGGCTAGACGTTCATTCACCGGAGTGAGCGATGGTACTCGGCGACGAGTCTCTCTCCCACCACGAATCCAACACCAAACTTGCGCTCCTTTATATGGCCACTGTAGTAAATGTCACAAGGACCTACTCGTCTCTGTCCTTGTCCCCTCCCATCGCATTTCTTGGACGGCGGTGATGTCAGCCTTTATTTTTGCGAGGACATCAACCAGCTGGGCGGCGGCACCTTCCCAATTAAGGGTCCGGACATTCCAGGTGCATGCCCTCAAATCGTAGTCCTTATTCCGTTTGCCATGGTCGTCATCAAAAGGGGGGTCTCTCATCCGAGGCTGTGTTTTCTTTTTCATTGGTATTGTTTTTTACGTGGCGGGTCCCAAGCCCAGCGCACAACCCTATGTAGGGTTGTGCGATTACTTACATTTTTTCGCTTTGAAAACTACACACTACTATTTATTAAAAAATCTTAAATAACAGCAAATCACACTTTTATTATAATATGTTTGGGGAAAAAACGAAAGTAATAGGTCTTAAAATGTATTTTTTACACATTAATACTTACGAACACTTTTTACATATACACACTTGAAAAATAGAAAAACACTCCGTACCAGGAATAATGGGATGCCCAACTTATTCCAGTGTGAGAGCGCCTCAAAATAAGCGTTTTATATAACATTTTCCATTATGGCCAGATCGAACAAAATAACAATTTTTGGGCATTTATTAACCCAATACCCAACATTTAGTACGAATATAAATTACTAAATAGTGGTTATTTATTATATGGAGAAACTATTTAAATCTTTTTAAAGAATATTATAACAACTGACTTTTGTCCTTTCAATACCCAATAATAGGATTTAAGGTTGTTAGCTCTCAATTATTAAAAGTTTTTAATAATTTTCAATTGAAAATAATACTATGATGTTTCAAATTACAAAACATTTCATCAAATACCTTTAAATTTATTTAATTTTCATTGTTTTGCATTTTTGATAAGAGTTCTTGAACGATGCAACAAATCCCTCCGTTTATATATTTTTTTGGTAAGATTTCAATCTGGCCATCGCTCGTTTCCAATTACTAAACGTCAAAACCTCCCCAATCCAGTCAACTGTCAAAGTTTAGGTGGTTTTGACGTTTAGCAATTGTTCTCTCACTTCCAGTGAGAGAGGAGTTGGGCATCCCATTATTCCTGCTCCGTACACCACCGTGTTCAAGAAATGACTGAATAATACATAAGAAAGCATCGCAGTCAACGTCGCCACTGTTTGTTCATGGAACTAAACCAACAGCAGTTATAAAGCATGCCAAATTTGAGAAAGACGAAGCCTCCTCCTTCTACCTTAAGCTGCCGGCGCGAAGGCTGCTATGTGTGTTTCGTGCAGACAAAAATGGCAACCCTGAAACTAGGTATTTCAAATCAGTGTCAGCCGCTATTAAATCGCAATCCATAAGTATTTATGTTGTGTGTGTTTGTGTTGCAGTACTAACCATTTTATTAGTTGTTTAACAAATATTAAAAGTTTCAAGCAAAACTTTAAATTTTCATACACAATATCGCTCAACTTCTCAATCTATACATATAATTCCTAACAAAACTCTAAAAACAGCGTTTTGATCGCAAAATGTGTTGCTAAGCGCATAACTCAACAACGCCTGGACCAATTTGGCCCATTCTTTTTTTAAATGTTCGCTAAATTTCAAAGATTTTATTGCGAGGAAAATTCGAATAATTTCCGGAACACCCTTAAAAACAGTCCTTTTCTTTTTTCTATACAAAAGGTTTTTTGTATAAAATTAATGTCTGTTTGTTAGTAATGTTAAGGCTCGAGAACGGCTGAACCAATCTTGATGAAATTTGCAGAGGTTGTTCGCTGTGGATCTTGGAAGGTTTCTTCTTCTTAATTGGCGTAAACACCGCTTACGCGATTATAGCCGAGTTAACAACAGCGCGCCAGTCGTTTCTTCTTTTCACTACGGGGCGCCAATTGGTTTTTCCAAGCATAACCAGGTCCTTCTCCGCCTGGTCCTTCCAACGGAGTGGAGGTCTTCCTTTTTCTCTGCTTCCCCCGGCAGGTACAGCGTCGAATACTTTCAGAGCTGGAGTGTTTTCGTCCATCCTGACAACATGACCTACATAGCAGCGTAGCCGCTGTCTTTTAAAACGCTGAACTACATACACATGTATGTATGTCAATGTCGTCGTATATCTCGTGCAGCTCATTGCCCAATAGAATGCGATATTCGCCGTGGCCAATGCGCAAAGGACCATAAAGGTCTTGCAAGGTTTGGAATTAAAAAAAACCGTATACTTTTCATAAAGAAAAGTCGAAAAATTGGAAATTTCCAAAAGGGGACTTTTTTCCATACAACATTTTTTTTCTTATGCTTTTTAATTGATTTATGTACATATTTGTAAATTATGTGAGTTGTTCACTTTCGGTCGCTTGCTTTTTTTAATTTCGGCTATTCAAAGGAAATTTATTGAAAATTATTCAGTTAAAACTTTATGTATGTTTCATACAAAGTGATCAATTACCAATTGAAATTTGTTACGATGCCACGAAGAGGTCTAGTTAATATCGCTTGGCGTTCTTTTTGCAATCAATATACAATGGCAACCCAAGGCACAAGCACGAGTACTCGCAGGATGTGATGACATACCTGTACGTGCGGAATTATGGACGGGCGGGTTTGTTTGTTACATTCACTTCCAATGCAAAATGGCCATAGATTACGGAATTATTGAATCGCGATCAATCAGCAGGATCGTCACGATGTCACAGCGTGGCTTTTCAAACAACAGCTACGATGTTTGATGGACTTTATCTTGAAGCAACGTATGTATATACATATGTATATATATGGGCAGTTAGATGCTGGATGTACTCTGTTGGGGAGCAAAAAAGAGGTTTACCACACGCACACATTCATCTGTGGATGGTAAATGGTGGTTTGAAGCAATAATTTCTGCGAAATCTTCTGATCCAGAGTTAGATCCAGAATTATACGAAGTGGTGAAGACTAATATGGTTCATGGACTTTGCGGCCACCACAATCCCTCTTCGGTTTGTATGTCTGAAAATAAATGAACGAAACACTATTCATGTGCTTTTCTTTCGGAAATGACGGATATTCATTGTCTCGATGTCGCTCACCAGACGACAATGGCAGAACATTCAGCATTCCTCACTAATGTCTAATTCACATTCAAAACTCAAATCAATGTTGAGATCATCAAGTATCAAATGGGTCGATGCGTCAACTGCAATGAAGCACTTTGTAAGATACAGTCAAACCTGGGTAAGTGAGAACTGGATTAGTAAGAAAACTCTATAAGTTAGAGTGAGAGCCAGGACCCGTCATTTTAAGCTCCCAAAACCTCTATTAGCGAGAAACCGAATCCTCTATAAGAGAGAGTCGTTTTTCCCTCATGGACTTCCGTAAGTGAGAATAATACTTATCTGTGCCTCTATAAGCGACAGTCAAGCTTTTTCTATTTATGTAAATTATATAGGAGGAACTATAGTTACAATAAGAATACATACATACATAAAAGGTTTTTGTATTGTTTTATTGTCAATATTGTGCCTATTCTATTGCATGGAACTAAATAACTTTGTTATTTTATCGCACTCGGGTTAGCGAGAAACCTCTATAAGCGAGAATGAGAGTGAGCTCCCTTGAACTCTCACTTATCCAGGTTTGACTGTATTTACTTTTGCAATTCATGAACGTTTTCGACTGTTGTGCATCTCGCAGTTCATTTAGAAATGACCAAAGAGTGTATTTCAATACAGAAAATACAGTACAGCCAGCGGAAACACTTACAACAACAAAATTGATATTGACGAGTTTTTTCTCAAGTTGCGTCAGTGATACGTTTGCGAAAACATTGCTCTATTCGGAAATGTCTTGATATTATTCAGGAAATACATCGTCGAAGAAGCAAGACGACGCAGAAAGCAAGGCCAAGCAGTAGATGGACATCCGGTTGTGTTCTCAACTAATACCTTAGGATGAGTTTACACAATCCACCCGAAAACCGACGATTGCATCTACCTTCGGTTGCTATTGAGAAATGTACCCAGTTCAACTTCCTTTGAGTCATTGCGTACTGTGAATGGTACGGTGTGTGCAACTTTTTGAGAAGCATGCCAGCAATTACAATTGCTGGAACATGATAATCACTGGAATCAAACGATGAACGATGCGATTGCTACTTCGCTTACCACTGAAGTTCGTACATATGTCGTGATGATCATTTCCACATATCAGCGGAATTTCTAAAATCTTTGGAGAGGCTTGGTATGCCGCCGCATCATTTGGTTCTCAAAGTTGGATTTGTCATTTTTATCGGCTATCGAACACAAGCCAGCAATGCTTGATTCTGCGAATTCCTTTCAGTTCCAACGATTTGTCTTTTTAGTTCAAACCTATTCAGTTTCCAGAGAAATTTGCATTTGAGATGACAATCAACGGGACACAAGGATTATCGCTAGAAGTGTGTGCCATAAATCTGAAAATGTCATGTTTTTCACACAGCCAGCTATATGTGGCGTGTTCACGAGTTGGAAAACCATCTTCTCTGTACAGAAACCAAAAAATGTTGTTTATCAACCTCCGCTACATAAATACAAATAAATGATTTTCCACACAATATAAATTCAACTTTCTTTTCATTTAGAAAACAACGATTGCGGGATGAGCTTGTGTTATAATAAATTTAAATTGACATCATTTAATTTAATTTATGGTTGCCGTCAATATTGATTTAAAAGCTGCTCACCATTTTGTCACATTTAATATACCTCAACCTATCATCCCATCTACTATATTGGAACTTGTGGTATTAATATTTATATAGGAACAATGTCCCTAATTTGTTCTATGTTGTCTCCCTAAGTCAACATTTAGATAGTGCTTATGTTAACAATGCATGGCTCGGAGGCAAAATACTCTTGTTTATACACACATAAGAATATTATATCTTTATCGCTAACGTGCCAAGGCGATGAAGTACAAGCCAACAAAAGATATGAGACCTTGATGTACTAAACTAAAAGCGAAGTTTTTGCAGAACATTTATGTACTTTGTCTTGTAAATTTACATATAGTATATACGTACCTATGTGTACGGAAAGCAAATTTGTGAAAAATATTCTGAGCGTCACAGAGATGCTGAATAATATGACTCAACAGTATTATGTACTAAACACCTTCGCAGAAATTTGAATAATCTCAGCCAGAAGTATAATTCAAAATCTTACATGAAAACTTCAAATAATTTTCTATGAGTTTGAAAGAATGTTTTGTTGAGTTTGAACATGCGGTAATTGATATTAGCTGGTTGTTGAGTATTGTATTATACGCAGAAATGGCAGGGGGATTAATGTCTGCGCCCAGTTTCAAACCTGGTAGGCTTCAGAGTACGTTCTCTTGTATACGTATCATTGTTTTCTTCATTTAATATTATTTAAGTACGACCCGTAAATAAATTTACAGACAGACTAGGAAACTATGGGAACTGGCTTAGTTAAGTTGGTGTGGCAGGTGCAGGTTGAGATGACACCTGCTTTCGCTGGCCGGCTCTGGTTTTTCCATAAATAACTATTGTGAATATCTTGAATAATTAAAAAGAAGTTAAGTTCAAATTTATCTATCCTTTATAAAATTAAATACCAATAAGTACGGAAGGGGTAAGTTCAGGTGTAACCGAACATTTTATATTCTTGCAACTTGCCAGGACCAAAGAGAGGGACACGTAAGGTGCAAAACGTCCACCAGAAGATCGGAATCCAAGCAATCTTATATACCCTGCCGAGAAAGTATCGGGGATTCTTCATCTAAATCTCGTCAAAAATTAGCGCGATCTGTCAACGAGTGTGTTTACAGTAGCTTTTTATGTCAGTCGACCTCAGCTCTCGCGTCGAATTTGTTTTGATGTCTTCAATTAACTCAAAACGGTTTGCAAGGAGCGGTTCTTTGAGTTATAAGAAATGTGACTTCGCATGGAGCTAACTCCGGTGAATATGGTGCTTGCTCAATGATATTTGTTGAGTTTTTGGCCAAAATTTAACACAAATACGTTCAAAACTTTTGAAAAATTCGACAAACAGTACTGAGGTTGACTGAAATAAACAGCTGCTGTAAACTCACTGGTTAACATATCGCGCTAATTTTTGGCATCATAATTAAGGAACCTAAGAAAAAAAATTAAATCGATTACGATGGAGCAGATGTTCCATAGCCCGACCTTGACGAAGTTCGAATAGCAATTACCCGCCTGAAAAACAAAAAAACGGCGCGGACCGATGGATTGCCGGCCGAGTTATTCAAATACGGCGGACAAGAGCTGATAAGGAGCATACATAAGCTTCTTTGTAAAATATGGTCGAACGAAAGCATGCCCAACGATTGGAATTTAAGTGTGCTCTGCCAATCCACAAAAAGAGATTCTCCACAATCTGCGCCAACCAACGTAGGATAAGCCTCTTATCAACCATATTGTGTGAAAGATTAAAGACCACCGTCAACAAACTGATTGGACCTTATCAGTGTGGCTTTAGGTCTGGCAAATCAACAACTGATCAGATGTTCTCCAGGCGCTAAGTCTTGGAAAAGATCCGTGAAAGGAGAATCGTCACACACCACCTCTTCGTCGATTTCAAAGCTGCCTTTGGCAGCACGAAAAGAAGCTGCCTTTATGCTGCGATGTCTGAATTTAGTATACAAGTAAAACTAATACGTCTGTTTAAGATGACCTTGGGCAATACCAAAAGCTCCGTCAGGATCGGGAAGGACCTTTCCGAATCGATCGATACCAAACGACAAGGCGACATCTTTTCCAGTGACTTCTTCAACTTCAACTTCTTTAACAACGACAAAGAAGCAAAGCTAATAGGTCTGGTAGTGAACGAAGGCAAGACGAAATATCTCCTGTCATCAAACAAACAATCGTCGCACTCGCGACTTGGCTCTCACGTCGATGTTGACAGTCATAACTTTGAAGTTGTAGATAATTTCGCCTATCTTGGAACCAGTATCAACACCACCAACAATGTCAGCCTGAAAAGTATTCAACGGGGGAAGCAGATGAAGAGGAAAACCTCCACTCCGTTGGAAAGACCAGGTGGAGAAGAACCTGACTTCGTTTGGAATCTCCAATTGAGCCACCTTGCGAAAAGAAGAAACGACTGGCGCGCTGTTGTTAACTCGGCTGTAAACACGTAAGAGTTATCTACGCCAGTAAAGAAGAATGGAATGTATTCCTGTAGAACCCCCAAAGGTGATCTAGTCACTGATGCCCAGAGCATAGTTAAATTATGGAGGGAACACTCCTCCAGCCTGCTGAATGGCAGTGAACGCACAACACCAGAAGAAGGAGAACCCGATTCCCCAATCGATGACGATGGAGCAGACGTTCCATTACCCTACCATGAAGAAGTTCGAATAGCAATTGCCCGCCTGAAGAACAACAAAGCGGCAGGGGCCGACGGATTGCCGGCCGAGCTATTCAAACACGGCGGCGAAGAACTGATAAGGTGCATGCATCAGCTTCTTTGTAAAATATGGTCGGACGAAAGCATGCCCAACGATTGGAATTTAAGTGTGCTATGCCCAATCCATAAAAAAGGAGACCCCACAATCTGCGCCAACTACCGTGGGATTAGCCTCCTCAACATCGCTTATAAGGTTCTATCGAGCGTACTGTGTGAAAGATTAAAGCCCACCGTCAACAAACTGATTGGACCTTATCAGTGTGGCTTTAGACCTGGCAAATCAACAACCGACCAGATATTCATCATGCGCCAAATCTTGGAAAAGACCCGTGAAAGGAGAATCGACACACACCACCTCTTCGTCGATTTCAAAGCTGCTTTCGACAGCACGAAAAGGAGCTGCCTTTATGCCGCGATGTCTGAATTTGGTATCCCCGCAAAACTAATACGGCTGTGTAAACTGACGTTGAGTAACACCAAAAGCTCCGTCAGGATCGATAAGGACCTCTCCGAGCCGTTCGATACCAAACGAGGTTTCAGACAAGGCGATTCCCTATCGTGCGTCTTTTTCAACCTGCTCCTGGAGAAAATAGTTCGAGCCGCAGGACTAAATAGAGAAGGTACCATCTTCTATAAGAGTGTACAGCTGTTGGCGTATGCCGATGATATTGATATCATCGGCCTCAACACCCGCGCCGTTAGTTCTGCTTTCTCCAGGCTGGACAAGGAAGCACAGAAAATGGGTCTGGCAGTGAACGAGGGCAAGACGAAATATCTCCTGTCATCAAACAAACAGTCGTCGCATTCGCGACTTGGCTCTCACGTCACTGTTGACAGTCATAACTTTGAAGTCGTAGATTATTTCGTCTATTTTGGAACCAGCGTAAACACCACCAACAATGTCAGCCTAGAAATCCAACGCAGGATAACTCTTGCCAACAGGTGCTACTTCGGACTGAGTAGGCAATTGAGAAGCAAAGTCCTCTCTCGACAAACAAAAACCAAACTCTATAAGTTACTCATAATTCCCGTCCTGCTGTATGGTGCAGAGTCTTGGACGATGTCAACAACGGATGAGTCGACGTTGCGAGTTTTCGAGAGAAAAGTTCTGCGAAAGATTTATGGTCCTTTGCGCGTTAGCCACGGCGAATACCGCATTCGATGGAACGATGAGCTGTACGAGATATACGGCGACATCGACATAGTTCAGCGAATTAAAAGACAGCGGCTACGCTGGCTAGATCATGTTGTCCGGATGGACGAAAACACCCCAGCTCTGAAAATATTCGACGCAGTACCCGCCGGGGGAAGCAGAGGAAGAGGAAGACCTCCACTCCGTTGGAAGGACCAAGTGGAGAAGGACCTGGCTTCGCTTGGAATATCCAATTGGCGCCACGTAGCGAAAAGAAGAAACGACTGGCGCGTTGTTGTTAACTCGGCTATAATCGCTTAAGCGATTTCTACGCCAATTAAGAAGAAGAAGAAAGAAGAATAAAGAACTCATACACTGACCCTCATATTTGGCATAAGGTTTGTTTGAGTAACGAAAATATTTATATGTATGTAGCCCTATATGGGGATTTGGGAAATTCCTTGAATTTCATATATTTTTGGCTTTAAACTATAGTATATCCATTGTTATACGTTCAGTTAATTTGAAGTTTGAAGATCTTATATTAGGTATATAGGAGATAGTATTGACCCGATTTTATTTATTTTTTTTTGACAATACCACATGCAATTATATACCAACACCTATCGTATGGAATAAAGTCATCCGCAAGTTTAAAAATCTTTAAATTAGCTATGAGGGTGTTAAAGAAATTATTGATGCGATTCAACCCATTTTTGGCATATGTACATACATCTCAATTAACGGACGGACAGACAAAAAGTCTTGGATTTCATCTCTATTAGTTTTAGGTGATATAAAAACTGAAAGTACATATACAAGTAATGCAGGCTTTTGCTGATATAAAATCCTACACTGTATTTGATTAGTTCAGTAATTCCTGTTTGTTTTCGAAAGTAAGGATTTCTATTTCTGAGACGACACGCAGCTTGATAAACAACATTTTGACAACTACAAGTTGATTGTCATAGAAAAACTGAAAGGAAGTCGTAGAATCAAGCATTTTGCCCCCTTGTATTCGATGGCTGCTTCTCAATCTGTATGGTTTCATTACACAGTTTCGGCGCATGAAGATTAATAATAATGACAGATCCTACTTTCAGACGCAAATGATGCGGCGGCATACCAAGCCTCTCCATAGAATTTAGAAATTCCACTGGATAATTCACTGCTTTGTCTTCATTGTCAAAGCGATCGGAATTTACCCATTTCTAATTCTTATCGAATACGATATAAAATGTCGTCGGCAATGTATTTTTTGTTCGTATCCCATAATTGACGCGTATTTGAAGGGTGATATGTCGAAATGATCATCGCTAAAAGTTTACGAACTTCATTTGCATTCGAAGTAGCTATCACATCGTCCATCGTTTGATCCCAGTGATTATCATGTTCCAGCAATTGTAATTGCTTGCATGCTTGTCCGAAGGTTGCACACCGTATCATTCACAATACGCAATGACTCAAAAGAAGTTGAACTGGGTACATTAATCAATAGCAACTTGTTTGCCAAGACGAACGGGCAGACAGTGAATCGGATTTCAACTCGTCTCGTCGTCCTGATCATTTATATGTGTACATAACTGTAAACCTATCTCCAAAGTGATATGAACCGAACTGTTGCAATAATACAATATTTCCAAAATTATCGTACAACGCTGCGAATTTTATTATCTGAGAAACACATGTGTGAGTGGGATTGCTTTCCTATATCTCCGTACAGCTTAAACTTGGAAAATAAATTGCAGTGCCATTCAAAACTTCTCAAGGTCATATAGGGAAAATTTTATAGCTGTGAAAGGTATAATAGCTTTGGTGTAACCGAGGTTGACATTTTTTCTTGTTTAATACTACAAAGTCTTGCTAGCACCTGAAAGTATTTTCTACAGCTTTGATCCTTACAAATTACGAAAGTACAAAATGTTCGGTTCCACCTGAACTTAGCAATTCCTCACGTTTGTAAATTTTTCTTAAATTCTTTAAACATTGTACAAAGTTACCTGTTACATTGAAGAGAAGTGAAGTGGAATTTGCAAGCATTCGACCGCATAATGCTTACCACAAAAATGCAGTTCAAGCAACTGGAAGTCCAACAGCATTAAAATTAACAATGCGCAATGCAATGTTTGAGTTATATTTGCAGTGCAACAAAACTCAATACACACAATATTCCTATTTTATTATACAGGTTACTTTTGTTAGTGAATTTTATATTAATAACACGTTTCTTATGAATTTATTTACTTTTTACAAATAAAGTTCAGTAGTTATGCAGGAAATATTTTTTATATAGCTGGAAAGGTAACACGTAACGCTATATTTTATCAAAATTTCGGTGGCTATCTTCCGACTAAAATATAACCGATGAGTTGTAAATATTAAGTGCAGCTGGGTACATGTAGAAATGTGTGACTTATGAACTTTCTTCTAAAAAGTCGGCACCGACTCCATTTCCATAGACTTGCTATGAATCTCGGCTCATTTTTGGAGCAAATTTGCTAGATATTTCAGTTCGCTGTCATATTAAAAGGCCCACGTCTCGCCAATAGTAAAAATACATTTGATGAACGCAGAATCTTTAGCTACGTTGTCAAGCATCTCGGTATTTACATGCAGAATGCTGCAATTGAATAACATCAAATAATGTATTGCCGTGGAGCTGATATAAAAATTACATGCAATGGGGCTTATGTATGTGTTTAATATATATGGTAATAATAATTACTTCACTTCTATCCCGATAGTTTCTTTTATTACAATTTATCACCATTATATTCTTTGGGTGGTACTTTATGAGTATTTAATTGTTTTCTGATTTTATTTTGGTAGCAAATGCTATAATTTATATAATGATGAGTAAATAAGACTGCAACTAAGTAAATACATAGAGAAAGCTGTTCACTGAGCAAATCGAATAAATAAAGACATTAACCAAAGATCTTAAGAAACTAAAATCAGCAGCCTTTTTGACTAAAGGAAATTCAAATATATTTTCTAGATTTCTTGACGAAGCTTTCAAAACCCAAGCGAATTTGGGTCAACTAATTTATGAAATATTGAAGACAAACGAATTGGAAAAAGGAGACGTCTGCTTTTAAGTGAAATTATTTTTGACGATCTAATATATGATACTTGTCAAAAGTTGCCATTCACTTAGTCTTCTCACAGTTAAGCTGCATTTTAATTATCCGACACAATCACTAATAACATTATCGTGACAATAATTGTATGTCTTTATGTCACTGCGTATTCTCCTTTATACTATTCCTTTATTATATTTTTTATCGTACCTTAGTTTAAAGTACACTTAGCCCCTTTGGGCTGCAGTCTTTTCCAGATGCGGAAATTTTCAACCAATTTAATAAACCAATTGTGAAAAGAAAACTTTAAGGAAGCACCGTTCTATCGATGGTATTCGCCGTTGCCAATGCGCATATAGATGTATATTATGGTACATCTTCTGCAAAACCTTTCTTTCGAACACTCCTAGGTCCGACCCATCAGATGATGGCGTTGTCCATGTCTTCGCACCATACACAAGAACATAAAGAACTTTTAGAGTTTTGACTTTGTTTGTCGAGAGAGAACTTTACTTCTCACCGGAATGAATTCCAGGACTCGGCGAAAAGGAGCTAATCGTCTCCGTTTTTGCACCGTCCATCGAATATCTTGGGCGGCGGTAACGTCAGTTTTTATTTTTTATCAACCAGCTCGGCAGCGGCACTTTCACAATTTATAAACCGGACATTCCAAGCGCATACCCTTAGATCATAGTCTTTATTACATTTGCTGTGGTCGTCATCAAAAGTGAGGTCTTTCATCCGAGGCTATTGCTTCTTTTTCATCCGGTGTATGTATATAGCGAGACGCTTGTTTCAAGACCAACGCTCGCTCGCAGTCGCACCTTCGGTGAACAGACGCTGCAATTAAACTTCAGCGAACTCTTAGACCGAAAATGTCAAAGTGTCTCCGCTGAAACTACCTCTCTTTTGGCCGTGACCCTCGTCTCGATTCGGGTTAGCTACCGTATCTTACACAAGGGTTGCTCACGTTTCCAGGCATGACTATACGCCGTTAAACCCCAGATACATAACACTAATATTGTTATTTATATTCTTAAAACCTTGTGCTGGTGATGAAAATACAAGCATACAAACTTTTCTGTTCGAGTTGATATTTGATTTTTTGTGGAATATGGCTTTCATGGTTTTAGACAACAAGTGTGTGTTCCATAAAGATCTCTCTCACCATTTCGGCGGTAAAATTTAATGTCTCTGGCGTATTTAGTTATTGATTTATCGGGCTTTTAGCAATTTTTAACGGTACCGTTATACGGGGAGTGAGCGGATTATCCTACTATTTCATCCATTTTGACATGCCGGTACAAGTTGTTATAAGATTTATACCCAGCAAATTTTGCAGTTGTAGCTTCAGTGGTTTAGGAGATAGCTATTTTAAACTTATTAGAGGGCCACACCCACTTTTTCATAATTTTTTTTCGCACAAGTGTCCCTTGCTATTCCAATCCTTTGCACCAAACTACAGCTTTATACATACACTGGCGGACATAATTATTCACACATCCCTGAGTTTACCACAAAAACGGTTGTATCTTTTAAATAATGAAAACTAGGTTATAGTTTTGTTCCAAGGAAATATTTATTCATATCTCTGGTATTTTAAAATAACATTAATTTTACAAATTAATTTTCCATTTTAAATAAATCTGCAAAAATTGCATTTTACTTCGTTTATGTGAGGGACAAAATTATTCACACAACTCAAAGTCATGCCATTTACATTAAAAATTTTAGCAATAAATTCTAACGAAAGCATTGGAGAAGTACCGCTATGAATGCTATACGTGAAATTTGTAATTTTACATTGAATTTCCGACATTCGGTATTGTTATTTGTGCAAGTAAGTTGTCGATATTGAAAATGGGTCGTAAATTAAAAGAAACTACCGTCGAGGAAAGAAAAATAATTTTAAATTTACATAAACAAAATAAGTCAATGGCCGAAATTGGTACACTTGTAAATAGAAGCAGATATACTATTTACAGCATCATAAAGCGCTTTAAAGGAGAAGAAGACCTTCAGAGTCGTGCTCATACCGGCAGACCCCGTATGCTGACCAACGCTGAAGAACGGCAAATCCTAAGAAAAGTTAAAAAGAATCCCAAAATTACTTCTACGCAGGTGGCATCAGAAGTCAGTGAAGAAATTGGGGAAACATATTCACGCAAAAACAGTACGCAGGACCTTGCATCGTGCACGTTCACGTATAGCGCGAAAAAAACCTCTCGTCAGCTAGGCTAATAAAAAAAGAGGGTGGACTTCGCAAAAGCATACAAAGATAAACCATCTGAGTTCTGGAGCAACGTTTTATTTAGCGATGAAAGTAAATTTAACATTTTTCAGTCAGATGGCAGAATACGGGTCTGGAGAAAACCCAATACTGAACTTGAGAAAAATAATACGATAAGTACAGTAAAACACGGGGGTGCAGGGGTCATGGTATGGGGTTGTATGTCAGCGGCGGGTGTTGGAAATCTAGTATTCATTGAAGAAATAATGGATAAAAAAGTTTATTTGAATATACTAAAAAATAACTTAAAAGAAAGCGCGCAAAAGCTTAACCTTGGGGAACACTTTTATTTCCAACAGGACAATGACCCCAAACACACTGCTCAGGACGTGCGTATGTGGATCATATACAATGTGCCTCATATTCTTCCGACTCCTCCACAGTCTCCAGACCTAAATCCCATAGAACATTTGTGGGATGAACTCGGTAGGCGTGTAAGTAAGCAAAATATTACCAGCAAATCTCAACTAAAGGAAGTTCTTCAACAAGAATGGCAAAATATAGAGCCCAGTGTGACAAAAAAATTAGTTTACTCTATGCAAAATAGACTAAAAGATGTACTGAAACAAAAGGGTATGCCCACTAAATATTAATTTTTATATTATGCTATAAGTTTTCTTGTTAAACAAAAGTGTGTGAATAATTTTGTCCCTCATTTAAATGAAGTAATATGCAATTTTTGTACGTTTTTTTTAAATAGAAAATAATTTGTAAAATTAATGTTATTTTGAGATACCAGAGATATGAATAAAGATTTCCTTGGAACAAAACTATTACCTAGTTTTTATTATTTAAAAGGTACAACCGTTTTTATGGTAAACTCTGTGATGTGTGAATAATTATGTCCGCCAGTGTATATTAGGGAGATTCTCTTGCTCCTGCTAGATAGCACGATGACACAAAACGCAAAATCCTATACTGAAATATCCAAGGCCAAGAGAGCACCCACTGCAGAATCTAGTGATATATGAACGGCTGATTCGGTCAATTTATTGAGAATCACTATTGTGAATCGGCGCACATTCTGTATTCATTCTAAACAAATAACTGTAACAAATCTTTGTGGTTTAAGTAGAAATTATAAAATCTTTTCAAAACTTACCTCCCTCAACTATTTAACGGCGTAATATGTCTTTATGTAAAATGACAGCTAAAACAGGGTTGCAATTATATTTCTACGTGCCATTGCACGAAAATAAACATGGGTTTTGGTCTGACATATTTTACATCCATTGTAAATAATTTTCTGCGTGTATTTTTTGTTGTGCCGTTGCACCAAGTGGAAAATTCTGCAATTTGTGCACCGTGCAAGGATTTTGCAAGAGCAAGAGAATACCCCTATTAGTGTATAAGCTTTCGGTTAATGGCAATTTGTGGGCGTGGCAGTGGTCCTATTACGCCCATCTACGAACTCGAACTTTTTTTTTGTACTTAGAAACCTGCATAACAAGTTTCATCGAGTTATCTTAATTTTTACTCAAGTTACTGCTTGCATGGACGGACGGACAGATAGACAGTCAAGCGGACTTCGCCTTTTCTCGTCAAACTGATCATTTATATAAGTTAGCAACAATAACATTTAAAGCAATCAAAAGACACGCGCATCCGTTCTACTCGCAAAGTGTGGCGTGATTCTCTGGAAATCCAGCGGAACGTGGGAACCGATGTCAGCAGAACTGCAAGCGCATTAAGTTACCATAAGAATTATAAAATTTGTTAAGTTTAGAGTTAAGCGAGCGGTTGAACAATAAAGGTCGTAAGACCAGAAAAATAAAATAATTTTTACTTTTGACAAGTAAACCCATAACTGGCGCCCGAGCTAAAATAAGCTCCTACGTCGCGAAGGAAAACAAAAGGCGTTAAGAATCCTTCTTCGGAGAACGTGGAGTGATAATAAAAACAACTGTGCTAGTGTGAGATCAGGCCCCTTAGTAGCAGAGCAAAAAGGACGCGTTGGACGCAAGCCAACTCATCAGCACCTATCAACATTAACAACCAACAATATCAAGAGGCAAAGAATGAAAGTCGTTATTGTATTGTAAGTTAAGTGATAATTACTAATTAAGAACATTAAGTGAAACCCAGATTGTGAAATTTTTTTTTACCAAACTAAAATTGAAATAAAACCTTTAAGCATTAATTTGTAAGTGCAAAAACTGAAACGTTATTGAAGTAGAAAAGAAACCGATACGTAAAGAGTAGTGGACAGTGAGAAAAAATATAAAACGAACTCTTTAACAGACACAACAAAATAAACAATGTCGAACCCAAATAATCTGGTTCGTCCACCAGTAATCAGGGCGAATGATCCTGCAGGAAATTCAGGATCAGCTAACGTTACAATAAACGAGGATGACCTCGTAAACCTAATAGGAAGGGTAGCTTTAGACGTGTTAAACAGGCAGGGGCCCAGCATAGTTAGGGCAACCCTTAACCTGAATGCGGGCTTAGCAGACGCTTGCGACCAAACCATCAATATAGAACATGCAAGAAAAAGAACATTTAGACAAGATACCTGATGTGGTAGAATGTTTACGCGAATTCTCGGGAAATCCCGCCGAATTCAATTCATGGAAAAAAAGTGTAAATCGAATATTAAATATTTAAGAAGCGAGTAAGGGCACACCTAAATCCTACGGAATCTTTAACGTGATAAGAAATAAAATCGTCGGCAACGCGGATGCTGCCCTTGAGTTATACAATACACCGTTAGACTGGGGTGCTATTTGTAAGTGTCTAACTTTACATTACGCCGACGTGATGTATCTACCCTAGAATACCAAATGACTTCTTTGGTTCAGGGAAATACATAGGTCAATTGAAGAATTTTACCAGGCCGTTTATTCCAATTTATCTTTAATACTTAATAAGCTAGGCTGTATGGAGGTGGGTAGCGAGGCTCGTAATCTTCTTACTCACACATACAGAAACAAGGCGCTAGATACGTTTGTGCGCGGCCTCAACGGCGACTTGCCTAAACTATTGGGCATGAAGGAGCCAATGGATCTGCCCCAAGCATTACACTTGTGCTTGAAGTTGGAAAATCAGGGATTCCGCACACGGTACGCACACAACACCAATATGGATCGTAGAGGGATGCAGCGAAACACCGCACCACTTTTACCTTCAAGAAATTTTCGGAGGCAAGTAAACCAACAAAATTTCTTCCCCGAAATTGCTTACTTACCACAGCCACAACCACAACTTATTTCACATAACTTTCCAAATCAAAGATTTGATCGGAACTTAAATGCACAAACACACTTTAACCAACCGCCTATGCGCCCCCCTAAAACCGCCGGTGCCTATGGAGATAGATGAAACTTTGCGCTCGCGCCGCTTTAACTATATGAACCGGCCACAAAATAATCAATTATGCGGCAAAAGGCCACCACAGACCACTTCTGAAAGAAATCTCAAGCCACAAAAGGCACAACGCAATTTTCATACAAGCAATACTCCAAGCGCTACCTCGAACACTGGCTCAGAAGATAATCTGAATGATTATTTGGGTGTGGCGGACGACAATATACAGGATGAAGGGCAATATTACGAATATAGCGATATTCAAATTTTTAATTGACACTGGCTCCAGCCAGAATTATATTCAACCCAATTTAGCAAAAAAAGTACTAGAAAACGAAGATATATTTTTAGCGAAAACTATTGCTGGTGATATAGAAATAAAACACCACACATTTTTACAGCTTTTTAATCAAACAGAAACTTTAAAATTCTTTATACTACCCCCTTTAGGAACTTTTCATGGCATTTTGGGCTATGATAGATTTCGGCAGCTAGATGCTGTAATAAACATTAGAGAGGGAATCTTGACAATTAAAAATAATTTAAAAATATTAATTAAAGAATTAAAAACAGATGCAGTAAATGCTATCAAAATACACGATGACAACATTACTCCCCATCAAAAAATAGCTCTACAGAAATTGGTTACAGAGCATCCTAACTTATTTTCAGAACCGGATGAACGGTTAACTTATACTACCAAAGTAGTGGGAGAGATCAGAACGTCATCCGATTCTCCAATTTATAGTAAGTTTTATCCATATCGAGCATCGCTTAGAGGCGAAGTAGAGAAACAGGTGGAAAAACTACTAAACGATGGCATTATAAGACCACCCGGATCCCCCTATAATTCCCCTGTGTGGATCGTGGCAAAAAAACCCGATTCCAGTGGAAATAAACAGTATAAGTTAGTGATCGATTATAGAAAATTAAATAGTTTAACTATAGCGGATAAATATCCGATACCCGAAACAGAGGGTATGTTATCGCATTTAGGCGACAATTCGTTTTTTCCACGCTAGACCTCAAAAGTGGGTTCCATCAGATCCCACTAAAGCCGTGAGACATAGAAAAAACGGCATTTTCGGTGAATAATGGCAAGTTCGAGTTTACTCGGCTACCATTTGGGCTGAAAAATGCGCCCGCCATTTTCCAGCGTACACTTGACGATATCCTCCATGAACATAAAGGCAGGATTTGCTATGTGTATATAGATGATATCATAATATTCGGAAAATCTGAAGAAGAACACTTACAGAATCTTCGAAAAGTTTTCGAAACTTTAGAGGAAGCAAATATGAAGATTCATCTGGACAAATGCCACTTTTTTCAAAAGGATGTAGAATTTTTGGGATTTATAGTATCACGAGAGGGCATTAGAACTAACCCAAAAAAGGTATAAGCAATTACTAATTTTCCCGGACCCAAAAATATTAAAGAATTGCGTTCATTTTTAGGCCTATCCGGCTATTATCGTAGATTTATTCGCGATTACGCGAAATTAGCAATGCCATTAACAATCTTACTAAGAGGCGAGGAAGGCCAAATTTCAAAAAACAAGTCCGCAAAAGTACCGATTGAATTCAATGAACAAGCTAAAGAAGCATTTCAGAAAATTAAAAATACATTGGTTTCGGATGAGGTAATTTTATCTTTTCCAAATTACAATAACGATTTTGAGCTCACAACTGATGCCTCAAATTTTGCACTTGGTGCCGTTCTTTCCCAAAGTGGAAAACCTATTTCTTTTATTTCGCGAACTCTAAGTAAGGCGGAGGAACATTACGCCGCAAACGAGAAGGAAATGCTAGCCATTGTCTGGGCATTATCCACTCTACGGAATTTTTTGTACGGGCACGCTAAGGTCAAAATCTTTACAGACCATCAGCCCCTAACTTTTGCTTTAAGCAACAAAAATACAAATAGTAAAATGAAACGATGGAAGGCAGAACTAGAAGAGTATAATCACGAAATATTTCATAAAACTGGTCGAACTAACGTTGTGGCTGATGCACTATCAAGAATTACAGCACAGCAACAAATAAATTCAATGTCGGTTATGACGCATAGCGATGACAGTTCAGGTCAAAACTTGATTCAATTCGTGGATGTACCTATCAACGTCTTCAAAAATCAGATATTTTTCAATTGGTCTACAGAATCAAGCTATAAATTTCAAATTGTTTTTCCAACTATTCACCGTCACACTATAACAGAAATAGAATTTTCCGAGGAGACAATCATATCTTTATTGAAAAAATATTTAAACCCTTCAGTTATAAATGGGATCAGCGCTCCCGAACCAATAATGGGAATAATACAAGAAGTTTTTTCAATCCACTTCAATAAATATCGTATTAGGTTTGCACGAAGAAAGGTAGAAGATGTATTAGAAGAACAAAGGCAGGAAGAAATTATCATAGAAACACACAGAAGAGCTCATCGCAATGGTAGAGAGAATAAATCTCATATACTAGAGAAATATTTTTCCCCAGCATGAATAACAAAATAAATAATATAGTCAAACAATGTAGTATTTGTAAAACAAATAAGTACGATAGACACTCTAATAAGCCCATCCTAAAAGAGACACCTATCCCCTCATATGCAGGACATATAGTGCATATAGATATTTACAAAACGGAAGGCAATCTCGTGCTCACTACTCTCGATAAATTCTCAAAATATGCGCAGGTAAAACCAATAAAATCAAAAGCTACTCAAGACATTAAAAACCTCTAAGGGAACTTCTCTTTCAGTTTGGAGTACCCAAAATCGTAATTTTTGATAACGAAAGGGCATTCAATTCAGCGACTATTACTTTTATGTTGGCAGACATATTAAACATTGAAATTTTCAAATCTTCGCCATATAAAAGTGCAGTAAATGGCCAAATCGAGAGATTTCATTCAACACTTTCCTAGATTATGCGTTGTCTAAAAGCCGAAAATCGAGATCAATCATTTGCACAACTTTTAGACAGAGGCGTCTATGAATATAATTACTCAATTTACAGCACAATTAATAATAGACCAATAGAAATTTTTTTCGGTCGTACGGTTAGCACAGACCCCGAAATATTCGAAAAAGCTAGATTAGATAATATTCAAAGAATAAAAGATAAACAACAGCAAGATCTTAAAAATCACAATAGCAAATTACAACCAATTATTGATTATAATCCAGGAGAAACGATTTACGTGAAGGTCCACAATAGGTTAGGAACTAAAATCTCACCTAGGTATAAAAAAGAAGTAGTTAAGGAAAACAGGTCGACTACGGTACTGACCGAGTCAAATAGGGTAGTTCATAAGAGTAATATTAAAAGCTAAGTAATAAAATTAAATGAAACAGACGCATTTTCTAAATTTTTTCTTTTTGCAGACTAACGCTTACAGCGACAACAATGGCTCTGACGGACTTCCAAATTACAGACTTCTTAACAGCTCATATAATTACAATAAGCAAAGGACTGACCAAAATACAAGACGGAACGTTTAAACTAATACACCTTATCAACGTTGAACAGTATATTTTACTCAACTTTAAAACAAGAAATAGAACAGACTAAAGAAGCAATTAAATCTATTAAACCATCAAGTAGAAAAAGTAGAAGATCAATTAACATCCTGGGTACAGCATGGAAATATTTAGCTGGAACCCCAGATCAAGACGATTTTGCTGCATTAGAATACGACACAAAACAATTAAACGACAATAACAATAAACAATTTCTAGTAAATCAAGCACTAACAGAACGTGTGAATAACCTCACAGTAATTACGGACAAACTAACAAACGCAATAACTAAAGACAGCTACTTCAACGACGAACTAGTAATAAGTATTCATAATAGATTACGTTTAGTTAAGGAAGAAATTGTAAACGTTAGATATGCCATCCAATGGGCAAAATTAAAATTAGTAAATATCATTTTATTGAACAAGAGAGAATTAGAATTAACTCTTAAAACACTAGAAGAGGAAAGGATGCCTTTTTCATCAACTGAAGAAGCCTTAAGTTTTTCAGAAACAAGCATCCTTTATAATTCAACAATGTTAGCGTATATCGTAAAAATACCAATTACGGAAAAAGAAACTTATGAAAATATTTTACTTAAACCTGTTAAGAGAAATAATACGACTATAAACATTGTTTACAATAATATTATTAAGAAAGAAAATAATATACTTGGAATAAATAGCGAGTGTAAGACGATAAATTCTATATCTATTTGTAATAAAGGCCAAATTGTTAGCCCAGTTAATGAAACCTGCATAACAAAACTTCTAAATATTAAACAAAATCCAACTTGTCAATATAGCAACGCAAATCATGTTAAACCAATAGAAATACTTCAACCTGGACTAATTCTACTGAACAACTTTAATGGTACCGTAAATAATAGCCTGGAAGAAATGTCTGTTGCAGGCACATTCGTCGTAAAATTCAGCAATCTTACCATAAAAATAAATAACGATTCTTTCTGCAATGGCGAAACGCTTTTAACCGGGGCGTTACCAGTCAGAACACAATTTGCTCCAGCGGAAAAGGAAAGAATAAATCTTTTGTCATTGGAATCAATCCACGAGTTATTCATAGACAACATAAAACGTTTGGATTGCCTTCAGAATAATACCAATACCACTCAAACTTCTGTGGCAATCATGGCCATTCTCTCACTAGCAGCTTTTTCAATAATATTCTTCTGCCATAGGAGAAAGAAGATAATCCTGCAAACAAGCTTTACATCAGAAACATCGTCCAAGGGTAAGGACCCAGCAGTACCAGAAATAGTACCAAAAACAGCAAACCCCATAACATACTTCAATTTTGACAACTTACTATATTTTGATCAATTGAGGACAATTGATTTTAAGAAGGGAGGAGTTAGCAACAATAACATTTAAAACAATCAAAAGACACGCGCAGCTGTTCTACTCGCAAAAGTGCTGACGATACGTCTAGCGCAGCGTGGCGTGATTCTCTAGAAATCCAGCAGAACGTGGGAACCGATGTCAACAGAACTGCAAGCGCATTAAGTTACCATAAGAATTATAAAATTTGTTAAGTTTAGAGTTAAGTGAGCGGTTGAACAATAAAGGTCGTAAGATTAGAAAAAGAAGATAATTTTTACTTTCGTCAAGTAAACCCATAACTTATATATACATAAGTATAACCCTATATCTATCTCGTTTAGTTTTAGATGATGCGTACAACCGTTAGATGAACAAAACTATAATACTCCGTGGCAACTGGTTGAAGGAGTATAAAAAGTGTTGCTAGAGAATTTTACATTTATTATATATTTATTAACCCTGAGAATTCTGAGAAATTGTCAAGCCATACGTCTCCGAGACGTGTGTTTATGTTTTGTGCTATTTTTACAAATTTTGAGTGATTATTGGTTATTGTGTTTCTTATTCAAATTTAGTACATATAAGTATAAATAAAAGCAAAATGGTAAATGATGGAATATTAGACGACGCACTAATAGCTGCTTATCTAACAAATCAAGATGAATGTAGTTCAACAGAAAATGAAAGTGAAATAGGAGATGCTGTATTGGAAGATGATATTCAAAGCGACGCGGAAGATGAAGATCTTAATGTGCAGGAGAATTGCGAAAATATATTGCCAGACCCGGAACACGAAGAATCCAACAATAATAGTTCGTCTTTAGACAGCCGGATAGTAAGAGTACTTCAGCCAACATTAAGGAGCAAAAGTCAATATTGCTGGACTACCTCGAAGGGAATAAATGCCGGTAGAGCTCTATCGATGAATGTTGTTCGAACAATAAGAGGTCCCACAAGAGCATGTAAAGCATTATGTGATCCGATTTCGTCCTTCAATGCTTTTTTTACTGACGAAATAATATCAGAAATAGTGCAGTGGACGAATGCAGAGATATCTCTATCACGAACAACTAATTTGACTAGCAAGACGTTCGCAGATACTAATTGTCTTGAAATTCGTGCTCTTCTTGGCGTACTGACTTTGACCGCAGTTTTGAAGGACAATCACTTGTCAGCTAGTGAGTTATTCAATACAACCTACAGTGGAGACAGGTATATTGCTGCTATGAGTCGTGATAGGTTCAATTTTGTAATTAGTAGGCTGCGAACGGATGATAAGGCATTGAGACTTGCTCTGCGCCCCACCGATGCTTTTGTACCTGTCAGAAAGGTGTGGGATCACTTAACAAAACAATGCAACGATAATTATACTCCAGGAAGCTACAATACAATCGACGAACAGCTGTTAGCTTTTCGTGGCCGTTGTCCTTTCAAAATGTATTTACCTAGTAAGCCGAATAAGTATGGCATAAAAATCGTTATGATTTGTGATAGCGCTACTAAATATACATATGTTCAATGCTATCCCATATTTGGGCAAAACAACAAGAACTTCAACGATGCCGTTAGATGAATACTACGTGAAATAGTTAACCAGACCAATACATGGTACCTGTCGCAACATTACTTGCGATAATTGGTTTACCTCCGTACAACTAGCAAAGAGCTTGCTAAAAGAGCCTTATAAGTTGACCATTGTTGGAACAATATGATCCAACAAGCGAGAAATACCGGAGCAAATGAAAAATTCGCGCTCAAGACCAGTTGGCACAACAATGTTTTGTTTTGATGGTCCTTTAACTTTAGCGTCATATAAATCTAAGCCATCAAAGATGGTATATTTGCTATCTTCCTGCAATGAACCAGGCACAATAAACCAAACTTCTGGAAAGCCGGACATTATATTACACTACAACCAGACAAAGGGAGGTGTCGACACATTCGACCAGATGTGTTCACTCATGTCGTGTTCCAGAAAAACGAATAGGTGGCCCATGGCTGTATTTTATGGCATGCTTAATATTTCGTTTATAAACTCGTATGTCATTTACTGCCATAATATGATTTCCACGGGCAAAAAGCCGTTGAATCGAAAGGAGTTTATGAAGGTACTCTCTATGTCATTATCAATGCCTTGGATGGAAAAAAGACGGGAAATACTAACATTGTCCAAAAGTTTGCGATGCAGTATTGCAGCTACTATGCCTGCGGAAGCACCCAACCATGATAGCAATAGAAACGAAGAACCATCTTCTTCCAAAAAAAGAAAATATTGCGCGTTTTGTCCATCGAAAATTCGTCGTATGTCCAAAATGAAATGTTTTAAGTGTGAAAAATCCGTATGTAACGAGCACAAAATTTTAGTTTGTAACTCATGTACATAAATATTTAAAATGTGCAAAAATGCTACAAAACATGTTACCAGCTTTTTAAAGTCAATAAAAAACTAAAAGAAATAAAATTTATTTTAATATTTAAACAAACACTTAGTCCCATTCGGAGAAGACTGTCTTTTTAAGTAGGCGTTTTGAAACAAACGAAACTCGTCAAACAAGCAGAAAAAATAAATAGAGTAATTGAAAATATATTGAACTTTATTTAGTAAGTAAGAAACAACTAAATTATCTAAGTATAAAGTTTCGTGGTATCCAATGAAAGCCCAAAAGAAACGATACGTCTGCCAGAAGTATCATTATGATTTAAAGGGTTAAAAATAACGTTATGAAGGCAGGGTTAAATAGTGAACGGATCAAAATTAATTTTGGTATTTTATTAAGTCATATTATAGGTCATAGTCATAATCAGTTTGATTGCTATGTTTTTATCCTATTTGGCAATATCACATATTAATAACAGAAAAAGATGATTTCGGAGTTTCATCCATCAACAAAATATGTTTGAAAATCCCTTTATTAGTTATTTGGGGCCTATTGTAAATTTTCACCCAATTTTATGCGAAGAAGACGGGAAGTACGTTGTATCGCTACCATTCAGGAAAGACTATCCGGTCAACATTAGGATAGGTAGTTCAATAAAGATTGCGTACTCCCAGTTTTATAGCAATGAAACCCGGTTGTCAAAAGATGAAAATATGCCAAAAGAGTACAACAGGGTTTTAAAGGAATACGTTGAGCTGGGCCATATGGTAAAGATACATACTAATCAAACGGCCGACTCTAGAGACAACTATTACCTGCCTCACCACGCCGTAAAGAAAGAAGAGAGCACATCTACAAAATTGCGTGTGGTGTTCAATGCATCGCAAAAAACTTCAAACGGCACTTCGCTGAATGACATCCTCCTCCCCGGTCCAGTTCTTCAGGCAGATCTGACCATCTTAATTCTGCGATGGTGATTATTTAAATATGTCTTCAATAGCGATATTGAGAAGATGTATTACCAAATCCTAGTGAAGGCTGATCAAACGAAGTACCAGCGAATCGTTTTCCGATCGAGCAAACTAATATTTTCGAATTGAAGACGGTGACGTTCGGAATCAACTGCGCTCCTTATCTGGCAATAAGGACGTTACTTCAATTATCTGACGACGTTAAAAGCTCACTACCAGTAGCATCACACATACTTAGGAAATGCATGTACTTATGTTGATGATGTCTTAGCAGGTGGACACTTTATAGAGGCTGTAATTAAAGCTAGAAATGAAATAAGATCAGCATTGGAGTCGGCAGGTTTCCCATTAAGAAAATGAACAGCCTATTGTGGAAAAATTTTACAAATGCTACCAAAAGACCACTTGCTCAACAAAGAATTTTTAGATTTCGAAGACACAAGTGATGTCAAGGCTCTTGGGATATGGTGGAATGCATATACTGACTTATTCTACTTCAAAACAATCCTTTACAAAAAAAGCTATCCTATCAGATATTGCCAAACTGTTTGACCCACTAGGATGGCTGGCACCGATTACAGTAATAGCCAAAATGATAATGCAACACATTTGGTTAGAAGGAACACAGTGGGACGAGGTTGTGTCTCCTACCACATTGGATCGTTGGCACACATTCATGGACAACCACAGGTACATAAATAACATTAAAATTCCACGATGGGTCCACTTTTCGCCAACGGACGATGTGTCCATTCATGGTTTCTGCGATGCATCAGAGAAAGCATACACAGCAACTGTCTACCTGCGCGTAAAGATAAGCAACGAAGTTTTCGTCAGCCTACTATTGGCAAAAACCAGAGTAGCACCTGTCAAAACTATATCTTTACCGTGTCTGGAACTGTGCGGCGCCGTATTACTGGCCGAAACAGTTGAATCTGTCGTCAACAATCTGGAGCTGACACATCTTAATCTCAAACTATGGACGGATTCGACCATCGTTCTCGCATGGATTCGCAAGCCACCATGTTCATGGTCAAGGTTTGTATCCCATCGAGTGACAAAAATCGTAGAAAAGGTCGGTAACGCAAACTGGAATCATGTCGATTCAGGATCTAACCCTGCAGACTTAGCTAGTCGGGGACCTACTTGGTTGCAAGAAGATCAATCTAAATGGGCATTACAACAAAACGACTACAAGACGACAATAGAGGAAAAACAGGTACGTGTACATGCTTGTACAACAATACAGGGGAATTCAAACGACATTCTTGACCGTTTTTCTAATTTGCCAAGAGCTTCGAGAGTGTTATCACACGTTATGAGATTCTCTCAAAGAACTCATCCAAACACAAAAGCTTCCTTTCAACAAAAGTCTTGCTTAATTTCATCCGATGAAATTAAAGCAACGACAAGACGTTTGATAATAATTACGCAGAAGCAGAAAAATGGTTAAGAATATGATTTTTTGAAATCCGGTCAGCTTATTGATGCAAAAAGTGAAATACTCTCTCTTAATCCATTCCTCGATAAAAATGAAGTTATGGGAACTGGTGGCCGTCTCGGTGCGTCTCTCGATTTGTCGTACAATGAGCGCCATCAAATTATCCTTCCATACAAAAGCGTATTGTCTCGTCTAATAATCCAGTTTATTCCTCAAGTCTCTCTGCATGGAGAAAATCAGCTTGTGTTACGGCTATCGCGGGCTCAGTATTGGATTCCAAGGGTGAAAAACTTGATACGATCCATTATCCATAACTGCAAGACGTGCACGATCTTCAAAAAACGTGCTCAGACGCAACTTATGGGTGCACTTCCGGCCAAACGATCCACATTTTCACGCGCTTTTACGAATAAGGGGGTAGATTTCGCGGGTCCGTTCGAAATAAAAAGCTACCGTGGAAGAGGATGCCGTGTATCCAAAGGATATGTCTGTCTGTTTGTCTGTTTTACAACAAGGGCCATCCACCTAGAGGCCTCTACCGATCTATCGACACAATCATTTTTAGCAGCCCTCTCTAGATTCGCTTCTAGAAGAGATTGCCCCAAGAATATTTATTAGGACATTGGTAAAAACTTCGTTGGAGCATCGAGATTCCTAAGGTCCGAATTTAAAGCCTCATAGCCGATGCTCGCAACAATACTATCTCAGGGGTATAGCCACCAAGCTCTTACATGTCATTTTATACCTGCTGCAGCTCCTCATATGGGCGGACATTGGGAAGCAGGTGTGAAAAGCTTTAAGAGTCATTTTCGCAAGATTGCGTCTGGGCACAAATACACTCTTGAAGAGTTCAACACACTCTTATGTTAATTCGCGACCATTAAGCCCAGCCTCAAACGAACCTTCTGATTTGGAGCCACTTACTCCAGGACATTTTTTGGTCGGTGGACATCTGTTGGCCCCACCAGAACCGGATATAAATGAGAACAGTGCCTTTATCGTAAATGGATGGCAAAAATTTAAGGCCTTACATCAATCCTTCTACAAAAGGTGGAAAACCGAATACCTGAACGAAATGCAGAAACGCATAAAGTGGAAACATCCAAAAACAAATTTAAAGACAGGTGAGCTTGTCGTCATCAAGGAAGACAATTTGCCACCGAATGAGTAGAGATTGGATAGGATTGTCAATATACATCCAGGCGCTGAAACCCGAGTACGAGTAGTTGACATCATCACTGAAAACGGCGATGTAACAAGACGGCTTGCCAAATTGGTCTTACTACCACCCTACGAGGAGAGAAACGTGGATGCACACGCTACTCAACGCAACAGTTCCCTAGCCACATCGGAAGCCTAGCTTTCCGATACACTTATTACCATACAAATATTACAAATTCCACCCTAGACTCTAGTCGAAGTTGGCATTTTTACGCGAATTTACGTTGTTCTAATTAATTGTGCACTTACATATGTATGAAATCAATTTTTTTTTTATTTTTGAATTATATAAATTTTCACATTGATTTTATTTAATTCTCTTAAAGAATCACATTCTTCACACAATATATTTTCAGTGTATTCGCACATTTCTATTCATTAACAAATTCTTTTCTTTTCTCGTAGTTTTTTTTACTCAATTTAATTGTAATTGGCCAAAATGTTAAATATTTAGTTATGTACTTTCTCATACTATATTGTTTCACTTTTTAATAGTAATAGAGTAGCATACATTTGCAACGCTTGCATAAGAAATGCAAATTAAGCAATTAAATAGAATAGCATATTAGCTTCGCAGAAAAAAAAAATATTCAACTCAATTGCAATACTTGCAGGAGGGGTTTTCAGCATATGTGGGGTGTTATAGAGAATCCACATTTTCACACTGTGGGCTGTGTGCTTCGGATCATTACCTTGTTGGAAGGAGTAGTCGTCAGCTAAACCCAATTTTGAAGCACTTTCCTATAGATTGTGTTTTAATATAACCAAATAAACGTACTGGTTCATTGTTTTTTCAATAAATACGAGATCACTCACCCCAGACGACGACATACAGCCCCACACCATGACACTCCCAGCTCCATGTTTAACGGTCTTCAGTGTATTTTTTGGATTCAAAGCTTCTCCTTCTCTACGCCACACTTTTAAACGACCATTGGATCCAAATATGTTATATTTGCATTCGTCAGAGAATATAACCTTGTGGCTTATTTATATAGGTTTTTGAAAACTCTATGCGCTTCACTCTGTTTACCTTGTTTATAAGCGGTTTCTTTCTTGGGACACAAGACTTCAGTCCCTGTTCAGCTAAGCTTCTTCTAACAGTATCGGGCGAAACTTTACCGCTTTGATATTTCTCTAGCCCTGCTGCAATTTTTGGGGCGCTGGTAAATGGATTTTTTTCAATGGTACGCTTTATAAGTCGCTTATCTTTCTCGCTTAATTTGGGTGGCCGGCCACTTACAGGTATATTTTCGATCCGGTTCTCCTTTATTTTGCGCTGGATGACTTTTCAAACCGTAAAGCGACTACGAGACACTATTTTACCTATTTCACCATTGGATTTATTTTCATTCTCGTACAAATTTATTATAATTTGCCTCTTCTCGAGAGTGAGCTGCTTACGCGGCATACTTTCAATTTTTTTCGAAAATATTTTGGTCACAACACAAAAATTTCAAGAAATTTATATTTACGCGTGTTAACTGCGATGCTCCTTTCACACTCCAACTAAACTTTGTTTCTTTGGTGTGTTCGTTGAATCGTTATTCAAAGAAAACAATAAGTGTGCCCTTAGTTTTGCGTTGCCATATAATTGGTTATTTTGAGTGCACATAGATATTTGTAGGAATTTATTTAAAAGCCTACATTTTTTTACATAGGTATTAAGAACAACATTGAAATGAATAGTAAACATTAATATTGTGATAACATTTTTAAGAAAACTACTATGAAATTAGTAAAATATATACCCCTGGTGTGTCCTTAGATTTGCGGCTTACTGTATAAATACATGACAGCTTTCCCAATTCCCGATTGTTCCAAATAACTTCTATCAATGGTGGGGAAATCTGCTAGTAATCTTAAAATGCTGACACGTATTTGGACAAAAGGTAAACTTCTGTTTGGTAGTGGTGCTAACCAATCCGTCAACACATTCAATATATTGTGTTCCAGAATGGCCAATTGTAAGTGCTGTGTGAAGTTGGCACCCCACTTTAACCGATTGCAAAATTTCTGTGCATACTCGAAGCAGCTTGACGCGCCGAGGATTGTAGTAATTAATTTTTCGTTTGTAGTTGAGCCGTTAATCCAGAAGTAATTTTTTTTTTACTATATGAACAAAATTAATCGACAGGTCACCGGATATTTGGTTTTCTAAGTCGAAATGGTTTGTAGTTTATTGTAGTTGAAGCGAAATATCATGTTCAAACTACATGCAGGATTAATTTTATCGGTGACTCGCCGGATACCCGATATTTCAAAATGGTTTGTAGTTTTTTGTAGTTAGTGTAGAATTTTTATACGAATAATAAATTTTGACAAATCAATAATGAATTACACACAGAATGATTTTAACATCACTATTGAGAGTTTCGCTCATATTCCGAATTTATCAAGAATAGAATCTAATGCACAGTAAAAACATGTTCATAGTTGGTTGAAAACAAATACGTTTTTATGAATATTTTCCCGGCTTACCTTGGATTTTGCAGTTCAACATTTTGTTAATGTTCCGGGTCGGAGAAATTTCAAAGTATTCAAGATCGAGTTAAGGAGCAAATAATTATTATAATAATCATTTTATTAGAAAAATGTTTTACTGAATCATTGGGTGAATTCACAACGAATATAAAAAAGTAAATGAATGAATCGTTTTGTTTTTATTTCTAATTTGTTAAATTTTCGAATTTGCGACGAACGAGAAATTCCATCGTGTAATTCCCACGAATTCGGGAGTTTGTTATTTCGTAGAATTAGTGGTCGATAATGTCCAGGAATAAATTCGATAGCTCCGACCAATCTGTAGGCTTTACCACCAAAATTTAAACAGATTGGTAAATCTGTGAGTGACAATTGCTTTTCATAGTCCTCATGGTAGTTTTGGTTCTTAGCCAGACTGTCCCATTGTAATGCTTCCAATAAAAAGATGATTATCGTGTTTGAATGAAGTTATTCTCTCTGCGTTGCAAGTCTTACAAGGTTCCGAATATTCCTCATTAAATTCACTTAGTGATTCTTCAAGGCCTGCAATACCATTTTTGTACAAAGGGATTAAATCAATATTCAAAGCTGTTAAATTTCGCAAGGTCTGCGTGTTGCAACCACAACAAGTTCTAGTTGTGGTGAGGGAAGGTACGTTTTTCAAAATTTCATCCACTACGTTACTAATGTTGGAATCGCAGTCAACCACATTATTTTTTGGCACCTTAAACCCGAGTATTATTTCGCCTCGTGCCTTATAAACTTTAACTCTGTTCCCCATAATCGACAAGATTTTAATTGTGTCCATAGCCCCATTTTCAACTTCCAAATGATCAACAAATTCGTGATATGCAATCCAATCTACGTATGCAGCACGTAGGCAATGGAGTATTGAGTCAACACTACACGTATTTGTGAATTTCATGAGTCCCATTGACGTAGTTACCGGTGGCATACTAGATCCGTTAATCAAAAGTGATAGTTTTTTCAGTCTTTTCTTCGGTTGCATGTATATATTTTCAATGTCAGGGCAACACTCCAAATAAATACTTTTCGATTTTTTTTCCCGAGCATTCTTTTCCAATTGTCCTGTTCATTTAGGTACGAATTCGCGTTTGTTGAGGAGATCTCTTGTAATACTTTTCTAACTATCATTGGATTAGTCATTGGTTCTGGCTTGTCAGGCAACAATCATTTTTCCTCACCACGAGAATGCCTTATGCCGGTACCACGTGTATAACCGGAAAAAGATGGCGGACTACGAGGATCTTACAACGCCATCTAGACCCAATACCGTATCTTCTCGGTTTTTTGTTTTTTCATTTATAAAACATAGAAAAACTGATGATAAATTATAAAACTATCTTAAAATTACATTCCAATCTAGCGACGATCGGAATATGAGCGAAACTCTCAACAGTAATGTTAAAATCATTCCGTGGTTATTGATTTGTCAAAATTTGTTATTCGGATAAAAATTCTACACTAACTACAAAAAACTACAAACCATTTTGACTATAAATATCGGGTATCCTACGAGTCACCGATAAAATTAACCCTTCAGGTAGTTTGAACATCAATGCTGATGTGATAGTTCGACTACAAGTAAAATAATTGTTACTACAATCATGTACTTTTAATTTTCGATAGGGTAGAAAAACAACCATAGCTCTCGGTAATAATTCTTGTATCGTCTAACAATAATTGACGATCTATGAGCATATATACCGCCAATTGAAATTTCGCTTCACCTACAATAAACTACAAACCATTTCGACTTAGAAAACCAAATATCCGGTGGCCTGTCGGATAATTTTGTCCATATGGTATTAAAAAAATAAATTCTAAATTAACGGCCCAACTACAAACGAAAAATTAATTACTACAATCCTCGGCGCGTCAAGCTGCTTCGAGTATGCACAGAAATTTTGCAATCGGTTAAAGTAGGGTGCCAACTTCACACAGCTAATTGTAAGTCTTTCTTAATAAACTGTGACATAACCATCTTCAGCATTGTTTTGTTTTTGAGAGAAGAGTATGCTCACGAGTCTGAAAGAAAAAGAAAATATTTAAATAAATATGCAAATTTAATTATGTTCACTTACTTATGGCCTTGTTAGTTTGCGATTACATGGGGCAACTTTAGTTGCTAATTCTCGGGCGATTCTCTTTTGCTGTCGCCCATTACCTTCACACGAGCAACTTGTGTTGCGCCACTCTGCTCGAGTTTTTTTCTCTTTCTCTTTCACATTACTTTAACCCATTGTCTACTCTTTACTTTAACCCATTGTCGTTTCTTTTTCCTTTTAGGTATTTGGGCCACTCTATCACATATATTAATCAGCTCTGTCAATTAAGAAATACATTTTATTTATTAAAACAAAGATATATCACTCTTTTTTACTATCGTCTCAATCAATTTGTATGGCTTTCCTCCATACATTTGCCACAATATCTTTAATTAATTCGATTTTTTCGTCATACTCCATTTTCTAAAATATTTATATTATATTATCTATATTTGTATATATATTTGCAAATTACTTACCTAAAGATGAAATTAAATTTGCTCTTTAAATATATTCAAAATATTAATTTCAAAAAAATATACGCAAATGCAACCTATGTAATTACGAAAGAAAGAACACGCCAGAATGCCGAAAACGTCGCAGCGAACTGCTACGAATAAGAACACAAAGCGAGTTGCTGAACACTGGAAACTCGGCGCGATTCTCCTCTCCTCGTCGCCCCCTCGCCTATAAACTAAGAGTTGCCGCAACAAAAGTTGCCGTGTGTGATAAGGCTCTTACACGTAACGAGTACAGTGGCGAGATCGTATTCTGGCCGAGTATGATACTCGGTCGAGAGAGTTGCGTTGGCGAGTAGAGATTTACACGGGTATTGTCACTTGCGAAGCGAATTTATTTGGCGAAGCGAACGCTTTGGCGAACATACCCTAAATTTGCATTGTGAATGGCGAATGAACGTATTCGCTAAAATATGTCGTTGCCATTCATGAAAAAAGTAGCGCGTTCATCCGAATTTGACATTTGTGTCATTTATATTTAAATATATTTATTATTATATCAACTGAAATTCGAAAATATGTTTATTAACGCGGATCTGTATTTTGAGGATAATTACGATGTGGAAACGCGAACTAATCTTCTTCGACAGCGCCGTTTTATTAGAGATAATTCTAATCCTACAGAGCTACCTAACACGGTGTATGTATACAGTTCAATTATAACGAATAATAGAAGTTTTTGTTCAATGTGCACGTATTTGTAGATTTGTTGAAATTTCCGCTTAAACAAGGGCGCATTTATGTATGTGCTGGGATAAAATCAAAGACAAATTTCATTGTCGGATGTCGTCTTCCATAACGCCGATGTTAAATGTGTGCCGCGCTCAGATTTTTCGCACATGGCAGGTTACCAACAAGCTATAGGGAATGAATTTCAGTTGGGACTTGCTCAGCCAACAGTTTCCCTTATTTTAAAAGAGATCATACCCATTTTGGAAAATGAAATTTGTCGTACCCATATAAGCGTAGATATGAGTGAAGAAGAAAAGCAGCAGGCAAGGAGCAAATTTTATTCAAGATCGGGAATACCAAATGTAATAGGCTGCATCGATGGAACCCATATTGCGATTTATGCTCCTACCACAAACAAACACCTCTATCTAAACAGAAAAGGATTTTTTAGCATAAATGCAATGATTGTGAGTTTTTATGAATTTAAAACAGTAAAATTAGTATAAAAATTTTATTGTATGTTTATTACAGGCTTGTGATCATGATATGAATATCCGTTTTGTGGATGCTAGATATGCTGGTTCTACATACGATTCGTTCGTATGGAACAATAGTTCTCTAAAGGCATGTTTAGAGGCAGCGCATCAAAACGGAGATAAGAACTCTATTTATTTAGGTATTCGGAATATTTGACTACTGCGCAAGTTTAATCCTGACATATGAATATTGAAAGCAATAATATATTTGCAGGTGACTCCGGATACCCACTAAGCTCTTATTTATTAACACCTTTCCGTCATGCAGAATCTGGTACCAGGGAGTCAATTTTTAACAAGAAGAACGCGAAAGCGAGAAATGTTGTTGAACGTACGATTGAAGTTTTGAAATGCCGTTTCAGATGTCTTCTGAGTGATAGAAAAATGCGCTACGATCCTGCTAAGGTAACATCCTTTATTAATATATGCTGCGCCTTGCACAACATTTGTAAAAAATTTAGAATCGGTGATCCAGAGGAGGCTGAAACCTTCTTTGATGCCGTTGTACCATTGGAACCAATTAATGAAAATGGCAATGGTTCACCAGGAGAGCGCCGCAGAAGACAAATTGCTGATGCTTTGATGTAAATGAAACTATCCCGACTTCAGTGAATAATATATTGCATTCTTTTATTTTATTCAATACTTTGAAATTCAATATTACATAGATAATAAATATATAAAAATTACAAAAACTACATGCTTTTAAATTAAATTAAAAAAATCACAGATTCAATTCCGTCACTTACAATAATAAAGTAAAAATAAATTCATCACATGTTTTCTTAAAAAAAAATATCAATTCAAGTTAAAATATGAAATAAAAAAAATCATCACATTCTTATGAAATAAACTATAAACTAAATTCAATCTATTTACAAGCACCCTATTTACCCTATTTTTTTTGCATTTTTAATTTTAAAATTTGTAGTTTTATTTCCATCTTTTCTCTATGTCTTTTTTTTTCTCTAAATTTTCTTCCTTCTTCCTTTCTTCTTTAATTTTCATTAATTTAATTTCTTCCTGTTTCAATTCATATATTTTTCTTGTATACCTTGCAACTTCATCAATTTTTTTTTTCCATTCTTGCCATTTTGTTGGAAAGATTGTCTTGGACTTCGGCTTGCTTTTCCAACGCTTTCATCCGAATTACTTCACGTTCCTCCACTGTCATTCTATGACGGCTGCTTGAGGATTGCGAAGCCAAATCCATGGCTCGTTGTGTTTCCTCGGTCGTGCGCTCTTCTGGCTGAATTTCTCTACAATTTACCGCACTTTCTATTTCATTAGAGCCATATGCCAAGCCTGTAGGATGTACAGCCGCCTGAAGGTGAAGAAGCTCATCCACACTTTGCTCCAATGGAGATAAACTTTGCTGAGCATAAGGTCCTCCTCCTGTGGCAACAGTTTCGCGTCGGTTTGTCGCTATTTTTTTTTTTAGTTTCTGTTTATAATCCAACCAAGCCTAAATGCTACACATAAGTAACTTCAACCAAACAAATTAATTAAATTTTTACCTTATTCCACTCGCGCCCGTTTCGCAATGGTGGACGAATGGCATTGAGTTCGGAAGCGAACAGGTCCCATTGCTCTGCCCTGCTTTTCTTTGTCGCTCCAAAATTCCCCATTCCTCTGGCGACGTCCGGATTATTTTCCATTAACGCAACCAATTTTTGGAATTGCTGCGTTGTTGTACGTTTTGTTCTAGAAGTATCGTTTTGTTAAATATAATTAAATAATTACAATTGCTCAAATAAAGATCAAAATTTACTTACGTCCTTTCCATTTCAAATAGCGAATAAAAAATGCATTCGTTAAATTTTGACAGTAATGTCGAAGCGAATGCCGTTTTTTCGCCAGCGGCAATACCAGAAATTTATTTTCGCCACTCGTTCGCCATTTTCTGGCGAATTCGTTACAGATTCGCAACTTACAATTCGCCACGGCGAAACTCGCCAAAATTTTCATTACTTTCGCAAGTGACAATACCCGCCTATATTTTGCTAGCAAATAACGAAGTTGCAAACCGAAAGTTTCTTTCTACAGCAGTACATGTATGCATTGCCCTTGAACTTACTGAGCAAGGAGTAATTTATTAACAAGTAAGAATTGAAAATAATTTTTATAACAAATTGTATTTAACATTTCCATTTGTGGCAGGCCACTTTGTCAAAAACATACGACAAATAAAACAATAATGATAACAAATTATCCGACAAATTCCTTTAGGTGAGTAAAGGATAATCAATAGATGGGACTGATTTACTTATCTAAAAGATAATTCTACATAAATTTGATGCTAAGGGCAAAATATATTTATACCCTGAACAGGGTATATTAAGTTTGTCACGAAGGTTGTAACACCCAGAAGGAATCGTCAGAGACCCTATAAAGTATATATGTACATATATAAATGATCAGTATGTCGAGCTGAGTCGATTTAGCCATGTCCGTCTGTCTGTCCGTCTGTCTGTCTGTATATATACGAACTAGTCCCTCAGTTTTTAAGATATCGTTTTGAAATTTTGCAAACGTTATTTTCTCTTCAAGAAGCTGCTCATTTGTCGGAACGGCCGATATCGGACTACTATAACATATAGCTGCCATACAATCTGAACGATCGGAATAAAGTTCTTGTATGCATAACTTTTACATTTGACAAGATATAGTAACGAAATTTGGTATATATTATTTTCTAAAGCAACAATGTATTCTCCGAAGAAATTGTTCAGATCGGTTAATCATAGCATATATGTAGCTACCATACAAATTAAACGATCGGAATCAAGTTCTTGTATGGAAAACTTTCACATTTGACAAGACATATTCACGAACTTTGGTATATATTATTTTCTAAAGCAACAATGTAATCTCCGAAGAAATTGTTCAGATCGGTTAACTATAGCATATAGCTGCCATACAAACTGAACGATCGGAATCAAGTTCTTGTATGGACAACTTTCACATTTGACAAGACATATTCACGAACTTTGGTATATATTATTTTCTAAGGCAACAATGTAATCTCCGAAGAAATTGTTCAGATCGGTTAACTACAGCATTATAGCTGCCACACAAACTCAACGTTCGGAATCAAGTTCTTATATGGACAACTTTCACATTTGACAAGATATATTAAAGAAATTTGGTATATGTTATTTTCTAAGGCAACAGTGTAATCTCCGAAGAAAATGTTCAGATCGGTTAACTATAGCATATAGCTGCCATTCAAACTAAACGATCGGAATCAAATGCTTGTATGAACAACTTTCACATTTGACAAGATATATTCACGAAATTTGGTATGTATGATTTTCTAGGGCAACAATATAATTTTCGAAGAAATTGTTCAGATCGGTTAACTACAGCATATAGCTGCCACACAAACTGAACGATCGGCATCAAGTTCTTGTATGGACAACTTTCACATTTGACAAGATATATTAACGAAATTTGGTATACGTTATTTTCTAAGGCAACAATGTAATCTCCGAAGAAATTGATCAAATCGGTTAACTATAGCATATAGCTTCCATACAAACTGAACACATAGTTACTAACAGAAATGCACCTGTGAAGGGTATTTAGCTTCGGTGCAACCGAAGTTAACGTTTTTTCTTGTTATTTAATTATTATTATTTACAACACTATCTTAGTGTAATGCATTTCACACCACATAAGGCCACCTCCACACTATGCAATTTAATATAGCGTTCACACGATCGAATAATTTATACACTTTTTCTCGCCACCCTATCTAAGACTGATTAGATGATAGGCAAACAAACAACAAAAAATCTTCAACAGAGTAATTTTAGGAAGATGACTCGCTACAATACCTTGAAGAAGACTGCGGCGCTACACCCAAACCGGTACCCACTTTCTTGCATGCTGTGCAAAGGAAAGCACCCATTGCGGCTCTTCTCGACCTTCCGAGCCAAGACACCAAAAGAGCGCTTACGGGAGGCACTCATAGGCAAGTACTGCGTAAACTGCCTTGCGGTCAACCATAGTGCAGCGAATTGCTCCAGCGACGCACGGTGCCGGCGCTGCAACGAAAAGCACCACACAATGCTGCACATCGGGGGAAATTTCCGTCGCCGCCCCGCAGTGCCTCAAAATCGTCCATGGAGCGAACAACTGACCTCAAGTTCCGATGATGCTCTCTCAATCCATGCTTCAGTCTCTGGAACGGAGACTAGGCCTCTTCAACCAGAACCGGAGGAGGGAGAGTTAATTCAATCCGAAGCAGAAACACGGCCTTTCCGCCCATCACCGCGAGAGGAAACGGAAACCCGGACTTTCCGCCTCCTTCTGCGACATGAACGTCGCTCGCGCAATCGTCGTCATCACCGCCACCAAGCGCACAACGCGACCAGACTGGAGACCAGGCCTCTTCAGCTTCACCGGGCTAGCTCCTTTAGAGCCGGGCTAACGGATCGAGTCAGCATATTGACTCCTTCCTTGCTGCCAACGACAGCCATTTTAGCCACGGCGGTTGTTAAAATTGGGGCAAGAGGACGCCTTCATCTTGTGAGGGCCCTCGTAGACGCCTGCGCACCTACATCGCTAATTGCGCGCGATCTTGCAAGGGAACTGCAACTAGTGCATACTCATGTCGGTGTTGTCTGCGAGGCAGACATGGTACGAATGCATATCCACGCATGCAAGGGTAATGCCGATATAGCAGCCCCGTACACACACATAAAGCTGGCGGACAATTTTCACAAGTCGACGCCGATACGTTTGGTGCTCGGCGCAGATGTTTATTCCCGCATCATGACCCAACAAGTGATCCCAGAAATGTTTGGGCAGCTTCTCGCGCAGGGCTCCATTTTCGGCTGGGTGCTTTCGGGTACGGCCCGGTACTGTAATTAATTTATGTCTATCGCTATTTGATTTTTATTAAAAAAAAAAATGAAAAATATCACGAATGAATTTTTATATTTGTATTTATCTATACGTCACACATGAAATAAAGTGCATTGTAATAAGCATGTAACTTACTTTAATTTATCGTAATGTAGGGAAATATTGTGCTATAAATGTGTACATGGCTATGGTGGTCGATGGATATGTACAGTGGCGGACAATACTCTACGTACGACCCCTTTTTCTTAAATTTAAATGTCGCAATACATATGAAAAAAAAAAATAATAATGCATGTTTGTTGTGAATCTTATAATTGTATAAAAAGAAACAAAATAATATACTTATGTATATCTCCAATATTAACTTTTAAAGTTATTCAAAGAAAACTCAGCGAAGTGTACGTCAGTGATCTGCAGTGAATGAGTTAAACACAACTTTGAGCCACTTGCGAAAAATTGAGTATGAAGCAAGCAAATTATTCACGGAATGAGTATAAGTGTGAATACTGCTCACTTACAATTATGAGAGAGAGAGTTTTGGCTTGTGAGCTGATTAGCTTGTATGAAGCATATATTCACAAGTGTTTGCTTATGAGCTCACAATACTTATGAATCTTTGCTTAGGATTCTCTGACATTCATGAATACAAAACACTTGTGAATATACGAAGAAGCTCAGTTGTATGCAAGCCACTTGCAAGCCTTTTGAGCCGTAACGCTATGAACCAAAGGCTAGAAAATCCATTACGAAAGCACTAAGAGTTACTATTATATTATTGTATAACAAAAGGATTTTGTAATTGGTTCTAAGTAATAATGACTAGATCTAATGAAATAAAAAAGGGTTTTCATATTTTGTATTAATTTTCTCTATTATTAAAAAAATTACATATATGTACATACTTACATTCATGTTATCACTTATAATATTACATTTTATTTTATAAAATGATAATTCAGTTCCTTTCAATGGAATTAAAATTAAAAATAAAAATTACGTCAGTTTAATGGTATAAAAATTACGTGAATTATTAACAAAAAACAAAATAACACAATTCAGTTCATTTCGGTAAAAAAATATAAATACTAAACATAAAATTTACTTCAAGATTTATGTACATGTATAGAATCACGGGTTTCGTTTCTTTTAAAACCCCTCCGCGTAGGTATAAACTTCAGGGACTCATCTACCTAAGCTCTCCACTTTCTAAAATGTAAGATTAAGCTTTTCATTTAGGCTTAAGAAATAATTGAATAAAAGGATAAGAAACAAAGAAGTTTCAGTTTTGTAGTTTTTACGAAGTCACTAGAATCACGGGTTTCGTTTCTTTTAAAACCCCTCCGCGTAGGTATAAACTTCAGGGACTCATCTACCTAAGCTCTCCACTTTCTAAAATGTAAGATAAAGCTTTTCATTTAGGCTTAAGAAATAATTGAAAAAAAGGATAAGAAACAAAGAAGTTTCAGTTTTGTAGTTTTTACGAAGTCACTAGAATCACGGGTTTCGTTTCTTTTAAAACCCCTCCGCGTAGGTATAAACTTCAGGGACTCATCTACCTAAGCTCTCCAATTTCTAGAATGTAAGATAAAGCTTAAGAAAATAATTGAATAAAAGGATAAGAAATAAAGAAGTTTCAGTTTTGTAGTCATTACAATCACGCGTTTCGTTCCTTTTAAAACCCACCCGCGTAGGTATAAAATATATTTTTGAATAGGCACGGAATTCGTGAATATATTCATGAATAAACAATGATTCACTTATTAGTGAATGTATTCATGAGCCTTTCAACTCATCTAATAGTATGCAACGAATAGCTCAGACAATTGTATACAGAGAAGCAAGCCAAGCCAAGTGTGAGCGCTAAGTGATTGTGAGACATATTCACACTCATTATTACAGAAACAAGCCATGTGATTGTGAGAAGATAATATTTTTAGTGAGAGCAAGTGTGAGTGAATATTGGGGGTGATTCATGAATATGAGAGTGTATTCATAAGCCAAGTATTCACTGCAGATCACTGGTGTACGTACGAATTTAAAAAAAGAAATAATATTAAAATATAATAATAAATAATAAAATTTAATATTTTGTTGGGCCAGCACCAGCGTTGATAACCGCTTGCCGCCGTCTAGGCATTGAAGCTACTAAATTTTCGAGCTCTTCCGCCGTTATTTGCTGCCACTCCCCTTGCAGCTTCTCTTTCAGAGTTGGAGTACCGCTAATAGCGTGCTTTCGGATTTTTCGCTCCAAAATTTCCCACACGTGCTCTATTACATTCAAGTCCGGGCTTTGTGGAGGTGAATACAGCTGTCGTGGAGCATAATACATCAGCCAGTCCTTCACTACCTGCGACGTATGCTTAGGATCATTGTCCTGTTGGAAGATCCAGCTCGTTCCTATGCATAATTTTTCCACGGATGGTTTCAAATTGTTTTCCAATATGGACTTGTATTGGAAGCGATCCATAATGCCTTCAACAAATACCAGATTTCCAACGCCTGAGGCTGCAACTGCTCCCCAAACCATAACATTGCCACCGCCATGCTTCACGGTCGGCATTAGGTGCTTGGGATCCATAGCAGTGTTCGGTTTCTCCAAACTTTGGCTTTCCCGTCGTATCCAAATATGTTGTATTTGGACACTCATCCGTAAACAGAACACGTTTCCAGAAGTCAATCCCCTTTTGTATATCCGTATGTTTTTTTGCAAAGTCCAAGCGAAGTTTCCGCTTTTTCTCACTTATAAGGGGCTTCTTACGAGGAGTTCTGCAGTTAAATCCATTATTATTGAGGGCCCTTGTTACTGTGCGTGGGTGAACACTCAGCTATGTCCTGGGCCAATTTAGTACCATGAATTTTGGGATTTCGGTCCACTTCTTTGGAAATGAAAGAAACGTCTCTGCGGTTAAGCTTCTTCGGACGAGAAATTCCGAGAACAATACAAAGTACAGACATAAAATGAAACAAACGGCAATTTACCGTTATGCCTCAGCAGAGAAAAATAGCGAAAAGAGTGAAACTAATAAAACGTGTGTAGACTTTTGTCAATGCCTTTTTTTCAGTTTTAAGTGAGTAACTTTAAAAGTTAATATTGGAGTATTATACTTTTTTGTTATTTGTTAGACAGTAATAAGATTTAAAACAACCCTGCATCATTACCTTTCCTTCTCATCCTACAGAATTTGTTAAATTAAAAAAAATGGGGTCGGACGTAGAGTTTTGTCCGCCACTGTAATTTTTTTTGTTGCTCACCGCAAGGGGGCCGGCATATTTAGGCCAGTGCCTAATTTCTTATCATCAACCCTAGTGAGTTTATAACAAACTATTGCCTGTTAGCTGTTGACATAAACCGCTAATAACTTTCACTCAACTGGCAATAGTTTCGTTAAAATCCCCCGCTACATTTTACTCAATAGCTTAGCAAGCGATTCTGCTGGTCACTTTTTTTCACTTTTTCTGAAGACCAGAGAGAATCAAGACAACGTCCACCGGCCATCATCACCATTATCATAAACAAGGTAATATATGATCACGTATTAGTCAATAAAGAACAAAATGTTTTTTTATATATTTTATTAAACACAAAACTTGGTATTTTTCTTTGATTAACATATTTTCCTTTTTTTTCCTATTCTTAACCATCGAAACCATCGACGCATCGTCCTCCTTGATGTTTAAGCAGCTCACCGAAAAGATGCGCTTAAAAGTATGCAACATCTATATAAAATTAGTTTTACTGACATTTGAATAGCATACTGAGTTAGGCGTCGAACGCAGAGAACGTACATTTATAGAGAAGGTTCAGGGTGTGCCGATTGTCAAAATGTTCCTCTTTTTGGAGGGGTTGAGTTTTCTATTAGTGGATCTCACCACAAAAAATTATTAGCGGATTTCACCAATATTTAACCTTAGAACCGTGAGTTGGGCACTCAGTGCCCATTCTCATTTTTGAAATTGAATTTCTGGGATTTGGGCAATTCAATTTGATTTATTTTCCGCGTAGTGATAAACTGTTATTTTAGTTATAAGTTGACAGAATTTTAGACATACATATATGTAGCTCTTAGAATAGGAAAGTAACGGCATTTTATATGGTGTGTACGCTATAGGTGACTTGGGTCACTCAGTGCCCATAATATTTCTTCATATAGTTTGTATGAAGAAGCGTAGTTTTCTAACGGTTTTGGTGATTATTGTGTATTTCTAATTAGTTTCGCGTAATATTTGCAAGTGAACAGTTCATTTTTTGTTGTGACGAATATAATTTTTTGAAATGAGTGAGGAATTGGCAATTTATTTGGCCAATTTACGGCAGGAATTGACGGAAGAAGAAGAGGAGAATATTTCAAATTATTTGAATGCTAATGATAGCGATGATGATGATGGTGGAAGAGAACCTTAATTTGGTGGTGACCCCGAATCGATACCCAGTGACCAATCGGACTATGGAGATGATAATGCTCAGCCCATTAGTGATCCACGCTTCGAAGAATATATCCATGAAGAGGCTGCTGTAGATAGAGACAATGACGAAAGCAAACTTAATTTGTCAAATACGGCTATTGAGGGTAATCGTGGAGAAAAATATTGTGGTCAGGGAAGAAACAATTCAACTTTATGGTGGTCAATGCCAAGCCAAACTGAAAAACAGCGAACGAAACTGGCATTGGAAATGCGTAGACAATCAACTTCACTATGCACGGAAAGTTTTGGATCTAAAGTCGATGCCTTCATACGCGTTTTTCCAGTGTCTCTTGTTGAAAGTATTGCTCTTGAAACGAATAGGAAAGCTAAAAGAGTAATACAGGCAAATATGCATGATTCAAAAAAAAAATAAGATATTGGCAAGACACAAATGCGAATGAATTATATGCTTTTATTGCAATAATTTTATACTCCGGAGCTGAGAAGGCAAACTTAGTTCATGCTAAGGATCTTTTTCACAAAACGAACATGCCCTTTTATAGAGCAGTGATGTCACTGCATCGATTTGAGCAACTATGCCGTTTTATACGCTTCGACGATTCACGGACTCGCGCTGAGAGACTACGATACGACAAATTGGCGCCTATTCGTCATGCATGGACATTATTCTTGGCGAATTTGACGATACCATTTGTCCCAGGTAAAGAATTGACAGTTGATGAGCAGTTACTTTCAACAAGAAACCGATGCAGTTTCCGCCAATACATTCCCTCTAAGCCTGGAAAATATGGCATAAAAATATTTTGGCTTGTTGACGCAAAAACCAACTATCCACTTGCAGGCGAAGTATATTTGGGTGCACAGCCTAATGAACAGCGGTCGCTTGGTATTGCGCGCAATCTTGTTATGCGACTCAGCAACCAATATTTGGACAGGGGAGCGAATATCACGATGGACAACTTTTTCACAAGTTATGAACTGGCGGAAGATTTGCTTGTGCGGAATACTACGTTGGTGGGCACAATACGTGGCAACAAGCCACAATTGCCAAAACTATTTACATCCTCTGAAGAGGCAAAAAAAAGAGGTGTATTTGAATCTGTGTTTTGTTTTTCAAAATCAATGCAATTAGTAAGCTTTACAACACATTCGAAGAAAAATGTGTTAGTGCTTTCAACTGCTCATGCCAGCGAAGATGTAAATCCTATAACAAAAAAACCACAAGTCATACATGATTATAATGAACATAAAGGTGGTGTTGATACTTTTGACAAAATGCTACGTGGATTTTCCGGCAAAAGAAAAACAAACCGCTGGGCCATGGCATTATTTTACAATATGCTGGATATTGCTGGGCTTGCAGCGTTCAGGCTGTTTGATGTTAGTCACCCTATGTGGAACACCAATAAGTCTGAAAAGCGTAAAATATTATTGAAAGAACTATCTATGGAGCTAGCGCAGAAGCAATTACAAAACCGATGCACAACAAAAATTAATTCTACAACTAAAATTGCAATTAACTTGATCAATTTCAAACGGTTTCCTGCAGTGGTGAGATCGCGTCCATCAATAAAGGTAAGTTTATTTTATTTCAAAATTATTTCAGTTTCAAATTTATTCACTATTTTCTTTCTTGACACAGGTCAACACTTTGAAACGGCGGTGTGAAATCTGCAAAACTAATAAGATCGATAATAAAACAACAGCAGTTTGTGACCATTGCCTTATTCCGACATGCACCAAACACTATATAAGGACGTGCGAAAAGTGCTATTTTGCAAAATACAATGCCGAAGCTGACACGGACTCAGACAATGATGAATATGTGGACAATATTCCAACAACGTCTACACCCAATCAAAATATATCAAAAAGACAGAAGAATTTCACTCATTTGAGCTGTTCGAAATTAAAACTTTATTCGATTTTCATATTTTTCAATAAAGATACATTTGTTTCTAGCAATAAACCCAAGTTTCATTAAATTATTTACATAAACATGCGAAATATTGGCTTTTCTATAAAATAAAACGTCTTAAAAGTCTAAATTTCCATACAAAATACCTTACTGGGCACTGAGTGCCCAAGTCACGAGATTAAGTTGTACAGCTATGTCACGGTTCTAAGGTTAACATGGAGGGGTCGAAAATAACAGAATTGAGCATGAAGTGAGAAAAATCCAAATAAGAGACAACCAATGAAGTAAAAGCTATGCATATATGTATGTATATTTACATATGTATGTATATATGTACATGCGCTTTTCGGTTGAGGATTGGTATGTTAGATTTTTTTGATATACATATGTATGTTTTCATGGAGGAATTGCGCCAAATGTATTTACAATATACATACATATGTATGCGCTTTTGGCAAATTAGGCTTTTCATATTTATGTTTGTACTTAGATTTTTACGTATATATGTACATATGGTATATAATATAGGTAATATACATATGTTTTAACGGGGAAATCACGCCAATAGGAACCGCAAAAGCTAATACAAATGTATGTACATATGTGTGTATTTACAATACACCCAACTCTTTTTTTACACGGATTGAAAGTTACGCGGTTGATTTTTTTTTTGTAAAAAAGTCGACGGCGCAAGACCTTTCGCAAAGTAGTCCGACAGTTCAAAACCATCGAATAATTTGATGAATATCTTCAGTGATGTTACCGACTTTAGTCCAGTTCATCGCAAATGCAAAAATGCAAAATGCACTTGTTATCAAGTAGCGCGAATAAGTATGTAGCTACATACATATGTATGTAAATATTTTTTCTTTATTTCTCCTCTAGTTTTTCTGCTCTTTATTTTTGATTAGCAGATTTCTTTTGTTTTTTTGCTCTTCCAATTTTTCACCTGTATGAGTTATGTATTTTAAGTTTTAATGCTCAATAAAATGCCACATGAACATACAATTTGTATGCATATCTGAAATTTTATAGTTTTCAACATAAGTATTTTACACGATTTTTCGAAGTAAATACATAAGTTCTTTATTTCATCTTACGCGGTTTTCAGATGACATCTAACGTATTGCCCATTTTACTATAGGAAACGCCTCTTTTTTTACACGGATTTCTGAGGAACGTATCTACCGTGTAAAAAAAGAGTTGTACATATGCATATGTTTGCGCTTTTTGGCTGAGTATTGGCATATTCGACTTTTCTGATATATGCTTGTACTTAGATTTTATAAATGTACATATGTATATGTACGCAATATGCAAGTAGTTAGATTATTATATGTACGTACTACATAAGTTTTTGCGGGGAAATTGCGCCAAAACGAACCACAAATGCATGTATGGTATGCAGGTGGTTTTTGGCTGAGTGTTTGCATATTAAATTTTTCTGATATATGTACATAGTACATATGTTTTCACGGAGAAATTGCGCCAAATCTAATGATAAAAAGTACAGTAGAATCGAGCAAAATTTGGAAATACAGTAGAATCCGATTTGGAGTGTCCATGTACAGCCTTAAAAAGTTAACTTTAGGTTAACGTTTTTGAACTTTTGTATCTATTTTTTTCAAACCCAACCGTTTGTTTGGCAAGATAAATAATTGTTATGTTTTCCCCGAATTTCTATGTAAAAAAATTATTGTCGAAATATTAAAACACTCTTGGGACATTTTGGTTAACTTTTTCGATATTGTACTGTGCGCACATACATATGTACATATATGTATGCAATATGTATGTAAGTAGTTAGTTTTTTCTAATTGGTGGTAATATATGTTTTAACGGGGAAATCGCGCCAAAACGAACCACAAATACTAATACAAATGTACATATGTATGTATGGTATGCAGGTGGTTTTTAGACGACAAAAGCTAATATTACATATTTATGTACATATGTATGTATGTATGTAAATGAAAGTGCTTTTTGGTTGGGAAGTACTTGTATACATATTTGTGCCAAAACCAACGTTAAAAAGAGAAGAATGTTCATGATTTGAAAAAATTCTTGTACATACATATGTACTTATATTATATGCTTAGATTTTTTTTTAATTGTAAGCTGTAATGGGGAAATTGCAAGTTAAGCAAAAAATTTTCAACGGAATTTTAGTTTTAAAAAAGTTTCGACGCGTGAAGTCTAACTCTACCGTTCGCTTTTTAATTAAAATTATTTTTATTAATTTTTATTAATACAAACTTACATACTTATGTCAGAAAAAAGAAAGTGTCGTGTTCGCGAGTGTCGTTCCACGCGTAATCATTTTTTTTCTTTCCCCAGCGATCCGGAGCAGGCAATAAAGTGGGTGGAAAACCTGAGGATCCCACCACCGCTGGACTTACCCGCCCACAATGCATTCGTTTGCATAGAGCACTTTGAACCAAGTGCAGTGGGCGTGAGGAAATTGAGGGCAAATGCGGTGGCAACCCTCAACCTCGGTGAGTTTTTTCATTTTCAATATATGTATTTAATTATTAATTTAATATTTGTACATACATATCTAATTAAAATGTGCGAATAGTGTGAATCTCAATCTGCCATCCCGATATCCACTTTTTTTTGATGAGTGGGTTGGTGTTGTGTCGTGGTGTATCAAGCTGTTTATTGCAAGGGTGCGCCAGTTTTTCCCGGGTAGAGTAGGTGGAGGCTTATCTCATATAAGCAATGTTTAAAAAAAAAATTGTGAATATAGTAAATATAATATAGTGTCTGAATATAGTGATTTAATTATTGTAAAACTTGTGCACTATATTCAGATTTTTGATGAAAAAATATATTTAAAATCGAATTAAAATGTGTGTGCGAATAGTGTATAATAGTGTGAATAGTGTGAATAGTCTGCCATGCTGGTGTATCAAGCTGTGTTTTGCAAGGGTGCGCCAGTTTTTCCGGTATAAGCAATATTTTAATAAAATGTGTAAATATAGTGAATAAATATAGTGCCTGAATATAGTGATTTTATTATTGTAAAACTTGTGCACTATATTCAGACTTTTATGATAAAATAAATTTTTTAAAATCGAATTAAAATCGAATTAGATTTTTGATGAAAAAATTTATTTTTGTGTACAATTTAGTGGAGGCTTATCTCACATAAGCAATATTTTAATAAAATGTGTAATTATAGTGAATAAATATAGTGTCTGAATACAGTGATTTTTTATTCAGATTTTTGTAAAAAAAAAAGTGTAAAGAAAAAAAAATCATTGCACTGACCACACATTTGATTGCAGATCTATTCCACTATTCGCAATATTTAGCATTTTATTTGTACGCATAAGTATACATATGCCCTTCATCGTTCCCGTTTAACCCTTTCCGGGACTGAGTTTTATTTGAAAACCGGAAATAGTCTCAACAAAAATTTCTGCTCATACTGAAAAAAAAAAAATTGGGTCTCCACGTCCTAATATTCCATCATTTTCTTACTGGTTAGACAATAATATTGATCTTAGTGTTAACTTAAGAAACACTGACCAATTAGACGGCTTTGTTGAAAAATTTAACAACGTCATTGTAGAAGCAGGTTTTATCTCAACTCCACAAGATACTTTTGTAGTAAACAGTACCTTTATCCGTGCAGAAATCAAAACCCTAATTAATTAAAAACGATCGTTGAGGAAAATATATCAAAGGACCCGGAATCCAAGTGACAAATTAATTTTAAACAGAGCTACTAAATATTTAAAAACAAGGCTTAAACAATTAAAAAACAACTCCCTTGAAACCTTTTTAACCAACCTTGGCCCTAACGCAACTCGCTCTGAATGTCTGTGGAATGCCACAAAATTTCTCAAACGCCCAAAAGCCAGAAAGGTTCCAATAAAAGACTCCAGCAATTCATGGTATCGGTCAGATGAGGATAAAGCAGAGGCGTTTGCTAAGTACTTAAATGAAGTATTCACACCATTTAATTTTATTAATGCATCTGATGAAAGGGAAGTGATGCACTTTTTGGATACTCCATGCCAAATGGATTTTCCAATTAGGCGTATTATTTTATCAGAAGTGAAAGAGGAACTGGCAAAATGTAGCAACAAAAAAAGCCCAGGCTACGATCAGATAGACCACGCAGTACTAAAGCACCTAACGGAGAAGTCCATGCGAGCTCTTACAATTATATTCAATGCCATACTAAGGCTTCAGCACTTTCCTACAGCCTGGAAATGTGCAGAAATAATTATGATTGCTAAACCAAAAAAACCCGAAAACTTAGTTAGTTCGTATCGCCCCATAAGTCTACTGGTCGCTTTCTCAAAGGTATTCGAAAGAATTCTCTTACGAAGACTGATACCGGTATTGTAAAATTTAAATGTAATTCCGGACCAACAGTACGGGTTTCGCACACACCACGGAACTCCTGAACAATGCCATAGAGTGTTTAATAAAATAAGGTCAGCTTTAGAGCAAAAAGAATATTGTTCAGGTGTATTCCTTGATGTGCAAACAAGCATTCGATAAAGTCTGGCACCCCGGACTGCTTTGCACAAATTAAAGAAAAATTTACCTGCTCCCTTTTTCTTTCTTATTAAATCTTATTTAAAAGCGGGTAACCGTCGTTGGCAGGGTATTTTTTTTTCTAATTGGTGGAAATATATGTTTTAACGGGGAAATCGCGCCCAAACGAACCACAAATGCTAATACAAATGTACATATGTATGTGTGCGTGGTCTGCAGGTGGTTCTTAGACGACAAAAGCTAATACTACATGCTTATGTACATATGTATGTATATGAAAGTGCTTCTTGGTTGGGAAGTACTTGCATATTTGCGCCAAAACCAACGTTAAAAAGAGAAGAATGATTTGAAAAAATTCTTGTACATACATACTTATATTATATGCTTAGATTTTTTTAATTGTAAGCTGTAATGGGGAAATTGCACAAAAATGAAAGTGAAGCAGAAAATTTTCAAAGGAATTTTTAAAAGAACTTCGACGCGACAATATTAACCGTAATAACCGTGCGAAGTAACGAAAATTTAATTTTAAAAATGTCACAAAAACGAAAGTGCCGGGTTCGCGACTGTGTTTCCGCAGCTAACAAATATTTTGCATTCCCTAGGGATCCTGAAGAAGGAAAAAAGTGGGTGGGAAACCTAAGGATCCCACCACCGCTGGATTTACCCGCCCACAATGCATTCGTTTGCATAATGCACTTTGAACTAAGTGCAGTGGGCGTGAGGAAATTGAGGGCAAATGCGGTGCCAACTCTCAACCTTGGTGAGTTTTCTCATTTTAAATATATTTAATTATTAATTTAATATACATACATACATACATATCTAATTAAAATGTGCGAATAGTGTATAAGAGTGTGAATCTCAATCTGCCATCCCGATATCCATTTTTTTTTGTTGAGTGGGTTGGTGTTGTGGCGTAGTGTATCAAGCTGCTTATTGCAAGGGTGCGCCAGTTTTTACCGGGTAGAGTAGGTGGAGGCTTATCTCATATAAGCAATATTTAAAAAAAAAATTGTGAATAAAGTAAATATAATATAGTGTTTGAATATAGTGATTTAATTATTGTAAAACTTGAGCACTATATTCAGATTTTTGATGAAAAAATATATGTATTTAAAATCGAATTAAAATGTATGTGCGAATAGTGTATAAAAGTGTGAATTGAGTCTGCACTATATTCGGATTTTTGTAAAAAAAATATTTTTGTGTATAATTTACAGTTGTGCCTGAATATAGTGATTTTATTATTGTAAAACTTGTGCACTATATTCAGATTTTTGATGAAAAAATATAGTTTTGTGTATAATCATCCTTTAGGATGGTATATTATTCATCGAATAATTATTGAGCCAATTTAAATTCATTGCACTAACAAAATACAGTTGATTGCAGATCTATTCCACTATTCCACTATTCGCAATATTTAGCATTTTATTTGTATGCATATACATATGTACTTCATCGTTCCCGTTTAAATATTGCACTGCTAACTAACACAACTTTCTTTTATACATGTATATATAGAGTTATAATACAGTCGTGCCTGAATATAGTGATTTTATTATTGTAAAACTTGTGCACTATATTCAAAGTGTTAAAATGTAAAAACTTGGGTATTCGTTATATCGAAGTGTTTACTATTTAGAGTGTGCACAGTTGTACTGACGCTCGGAACACATATGTACATAGTAGAGCGTGACTGACTGCAAGCGATAGTTGTCAAATATTGAAATATACACGTTCTTATGGACACAGTTATGTAGTTGTGCAGCTGCCTCAATAACTGTGCTCTTAAGAACTTGTGTATTTTGATAGTTGACAGATGTCGCTTGCAGTTTGTCGCGCTCTATGTGTTCCGAGCGTCAGTATGATAGCGATGCATGTAGCACATACAGTATTTTATATATAGAAAAATTATGGATAGTACATATGTATGTATGTTAATGCATGTACGCATATTTTTATATTTAGAGTGTAGTGCTTAACAAATATACACTACTTCAAATTACATACATATGTACATAAATAATATTTCATATGTCCAATGTTTTGAGGTTCTGCGCTCAAATATAAACCAGTTTTAACCAATATTACATTTTTTTTCACTCTTCATCCATTTGGTTTCGTGTTTTATCACGCCACTGTAAATTTTCGAAAATATTGCTACGTTATTTTGAATTTTATTTAACGGTACATACATAAGTATGTATGTACATACCCTTTTATACTTGTTGGTACTCGCGTATACAATATGACATATTTATAGTTTTGTTCCGCATATGTACATATGTATATATAAGTATACATACATATATATCGGCCAATATCACTTTTACTCTTAACAGTGCATCTTTGTGCCTAAAATATGTACATACAGTGGCTCAAACGCATAATTGGACACTAAGTTTAAGATTATTCAAAAGCCGATATTTCTCTTCAATGAGAAAATTTCCAAAAAGTTTTGATGCAGAATTGTAGATTATGAAAACACCTTTTAAAAATGTAGAATACTTATGATCTTTTACCAAAAAACTTTTTTTCAAATTAAAAAAGAAACAAAAGCTAACAAAATTCCCGTCAAACGTATAATTGGACGAATAGTGTAGACGCCGAGTTATTGTTGAAAACGGTTTTTTGGATCCGTTATTTTTTCTGCTGAGTGAGTTCATGTTAATTCCAAGGCAAATGATAAATCAGTATGTATCGTATACCTCTAACGGAGATCTTAATATAAAACATACAGTGGCAAGCAAAAGTGAGTGCATGTTTGAAAATTCTATGTTTCAATATCTGTAACTTCCTCAATATTAAATCAAATTCAACCAAATTTTCAGCATTAATTACTTATTATGTACTTAAAAAAATGACATTTGTAAAAAAGTTAAACTAAAACAAAAAAATTGACTTACGGTCAAAAACTTAAAATATGAGCAATGCACTCAGTTTTGCACATTATGAAATCTTCGAATAAATTGAGCATATACTCAATAATTCTCCATAAGTAGTCTATTTAACCGTTACCTTTTGACATATTGAGTGCTTATAAGTAAATATAACAGTTCTGCTTATCTGTTTAGTGGGCTTTGTTTATTTGTGAAGACAAATTTATTAAAAATGCGCAAAATTTCAGAATCAATTGAAGATAGTGTAGTGGTAATGTTAAAAACCAATTTATCTTCACGCACTATTGCAAAAAACTTAAAAATAAGTCAAAAAACTGTAATGGCTGTAAAAAAAAGAAGATTAGTTGTTGTTGAATCCAATTTCGGTGGCCGCCCAAAACTGCTTACAGATGCGGATGCTCGTGCAATGGCACAAAATTTAAAAAAAGATAAGCGGGTAACACCCAAAAAAGCGGCTGAAATGCTGGACAAGAACGTTAGTGCCTCTACTGCTCAGAGAGCATTACACAGAATTGGTTTTAAATCCGCAATAAAAAAAAAGAAACCAGCACTGTCTGATAAAAATATAAAAGCGCGTTTGGCATTCTGCAGAAAATATCAGGATTGGACAGTGGATGACTGAAAAAGGGTTATCTGGTCTGATGAAAGTAAAATTAATAGATTTCAGTCCGACGGCAAACAATATTATTGGCGCAGACCACATGAACGCATTCAAAAAACACCACGTCAAGCAAACCGTAAAACATGGTGGTGGAAGCTTAATGATATGGGGGAAAATACGTGGTGGTGATATGGGACCACTCGTAAAAATTCGAAGGCATCATGAAGAAGGGAAGACTATCTTCAAATATTACAAACAAATTTGCCAGATTTTTTGGACGAGTGCTCATATCCAGAGGAAGAAATGGTTTTTCAGCAGGATGGGGACCCGAAACACACGCCCAAGATAGTGAAAAAATGGTTGGACGAACAGAAATTCCAGAAGCTAATGTGGCCTGCGCAAAGCCCAGATTTAAACCCAATCGAAAATTTGTGGTCCTTGGTAAAAAGCCAATATCACTTTTACTCTTAACAGTGCATCTTTGTGCCTAAAATATGTACATACAGTGGCTCAAACGCATAATTGGACACTAAGTTTAAGATTATTCAAAAGCCGATATTTCTCTTCAATGAGAAAATTTCCAAAAAGTTTTGATGCAGAATTGTAGATTATGAAAACACCTTTTAAAAATGTAGAATACTTATGATCTTTTACCAAAAAACTTTTTTTCAAATTAAAAAAGAAACAAAAGCTAACAAAATTCCCGTCAAACGTATAATTGGACGAATAGTGTAGACGCCGAGTTATTGTTGAAAACGGTTTTTTGGATCCGTTATTTTTTCTGCTGAGTGAGTTCATGTTAATTCCAAGGCAAATGATAAATCAGTATGTATCGTATACCTCTAACGGAGATCTTAATATAAAACATAGGTCCGGCAGACCTAAAGTATTAACGCCTTGCGAAGAACGTAATGCCATCACTGCTGTCAAGCGAAATCCTCGTATTTCAGCAGTAAAGATTGCAAATAATATAAACGTGGAATTTCAAAAAAATGTAAATCCTCAAACTGTGAGAAATGTGCTGCACAAAGCTGGTTATTACGGACGAACTGCGCGACGTAAACCATTCATATCAAAAGTAAACAAGAAAAAAGATTACAATTTGCTAAAGAACATCTTGAAAAACCAGAATCGTTTTGGGAGAATGTTGTATTCACTGACGAATCAAAATTCAACATTTTTGGGTCGGACGGAGTAATAAAAGTGTGGAGGCGTGCCAATGCAGAGATGCAAGAAAATAACTTAATACCTACAGTGAAACATGGTGGGGGAAACATCATGGTATGGGGATGTATGGCTGCATCAGGCGTGGGTAATTTGGAGTTTATAACAGATAAAATGAACAAATTTATGTATCTGGATATTCTGAAAAAAAATTTGCGCCCAAGCGTGCAAAAATTGGGTCTCAACAGCAGCCAATTTCTTTTTCAACAAGATAACGACCCTAAACACACGTCGTATCTAGTCCGTGAATGGCTCCTATATAACTGCAAGCAACTCCAAACGCCACCACAATCACCCGACATTAATCCTATAGAGCACATATGGGATTTGATAGAAAAAAGGATTCGAAAACACAATATTTCATCTAAGAATACCTTAAAAGCCGCTATAGGAATTGAATGGGCCAAAATTACAAAGTCTGCAATAATTAAAGCTAAAGGAGGTCCCACAAAGTATTAAAATTATATTGTTTTTTTTTGTATAAATGATATTTTAATTTCTTTTCGTTTTTGTACCAAAACTTTATTGACGTTAAATCAATGGAATTTATGCTTTTGTTGTTATATTTTGTTGTGTTTATAGAAAAAAGTGACTGATTTTAAAATACATAAATGCATTAAAATATGTTCGTTATTGGAATTGACAAAAAAAAATTATTAAATTTTTACAAAGCTTAATGAAGAAATTATAGGTTTATTAGAGAAAATGCCTTTGTACCTAAACTTAATTGATTCACTGTATGTAGATACAGCTGCGCGCAATAAAATAGTAGTGGGCAATAAAGTTAGTGAACAATTTTTTTAAGTTAATTTCGGTATAAATGGGGAATGTGCTGATATGAGAACTTCTCCAGAGGAGGAATATGCAAAAATAATTAGGGGGTTTCACATAGTCTCAAAAAGTTATAAGTTATAACGATCCAGAAAACATAACATTTTTCAGAGACAGTGTTTTTATTGCTTATACTCTTGTGATTTTTTTCTTTATTATCTACATATAAAAAATAAGTCTTTCCAACATTTTCCAAGCTAAAACTGAAGTACTTTCGCATAGTACTCCTTTCTCTATACTTTACACGTTATTATGTAATATGATTATATAATATTATTTATTTGTTTGTTATAAGTATTTAAATAAGAAAATATCCATATGTATGGAAAGATTATTTATCTTCAATTTAATTTGGAATACGATATAACGATGCACCTAAGCATTTGTGGACAGCTCCACTGCCAAGGAGGAGATGCTGCATTAGCAGCTGCGTGTCAAGGGCGACACTATTCGAATTCCCTAAAAGGGAAGATGTTCGACAGAGTTGGGCAAAGGCTTGCAACATAGTCGCATCGCCTTCCGATTCCCTTTTTATTTGTCGCAACCATTTTGAAACAGAGCATGTCACTTAATTCAAACTTTTGCCTGGGACTTTTCCTTTTTTGAGATTAGAGTCAGCACTAAATCATAGCTCGTCTAGTGATGACTCTGATTGGGTGTGCCCGCCCGTCACTAGAACATATGTTCGTCCTAAGGTAGCTGTAGGAGATAGTGTAGAGGACGACATAATTTTGATGGAATTTGAAAAATATTCCATCCTTGAGGAAAAAAGATTAGGTTTACGGTCTGAAAGTAACTGCGAAGGCTTTGCATTAAACAGCCGCGAACGATTTGCTCGATCCGCTCGTTATTATCAGAGTAATGGGCTGAAATTCAATAAAAAGTTCAAAGAGTTAGAGGAGGTTATTGAGGATTTAGAGAAAAAATATAAAGAACTACAAAAACGTGCAATAGTTGCGGATGAGAATTCCAGCCAAGATGCTATTACATTCGCTAGGATGATCGTCACGAAACACACTTCTTTTAGTGACAATGAAAAGACATTGGCACGAAATGTTAATTATATGTCCACCAAAGCTTATAGTTTCATGCGTAACGATTTAGGTTTCTCTTTACCGAGCAAAAGTTCTCTTTTGAGATGGCGCCCCATTAGGTATGTTGTCCCTGGCTTCGATGCCAATGTCATATAAAATTTAGGCAAAATCGCCAAAAATATATCCGTTCTAAAATGTAATTGCGTTCTTTTATTTGATGAAATCATCACAAAGTCCGACCTAACTTACAATAGAGTTAGGCATAATATTGATAGGTTTGTAGATTATCGGGAAGGCCATCGGGGAAATGAAGATAGGAAATAAGTGTTGTTATTTTATGGTAAAAGGGTTAAGTTCAAGTTGGAAATATGTGTTTTCATACTATATTTCCAAAGGTGGACTTCTTACTCAATTTGAATAAAAATATCGCAGCACTAAAGTCCATTGGACTTAATGTTAAGGCTTTAGTCTGCGATCAAGGGGCTTCGAATTCTTCAGTTTTCAAATCAGTAGGAATTACAGAATAAACCCCCTTTTACATGCACGAAGGTTCTAAAGTGTATTGCTTATTTGACTATTGCCATCTAATTAAGTCCGTCCGTAATATGTTGCTGAAATATGATATTTTAACTCCTGATGGAATAGTCACTTTTAAAGTTAATAAAAAACTTTACTCAATGGACCAGAGCAATACCCATTTTAAAATCTGTCCAAAACTAACGGAGTCCCATGTTTACCCCATCGTCTTTGAGAAAATCTCCGTTAAACGTGCCACACAAGTTTTTAGCAATTCGGTCGCGGCTGGCATTGAAATGGCTTACAGCCAAAATCTATTCGGCAGTGACGAATATTTAATAAAATGTATAAAGCCTACGCAGTTATTCGTCAAGAGGATGAATGATCTCTTTGACGATTTAGACTGCAAAAGATTTCATTCAAAAAATCCATTAAAACGTCCGCTTATGAAAAGTGATTCCGGGAAGGTCCAACGCCTCTATGATCATATAGAGTTCTTAAAATCAATTAAATTACCGAATGGGGTCCGGGTTAAGTGTATTGACGGTTTTCGCAATACAATTAGAGGTATGCTAATGTTATCAGACGAGCTATTTAGGGATCAAAGGGAATTAGATTTTATATTCCTAGGGAAATTAAATCAGGATGCGTTGGGGAATTTCTTTTGTAGAGTCCGAGCGAGTCAGGGTATAAATACCCATCCGACTGCCCATGAAGTGCAATATATTGTAGGTCGCCTAATATTTATGAAGATACTTAGGCAAAATTTTGAAAATAAGGGCGCAAATTGCGAGGATGATGACGATGTCAATTTAGATTGGAATTTAGGCCCCGAATATCGTCATCTAGATGTACAGGGAAACGAACAGGAATCTAAGCAACTCGACCTGGAATCTTTCACTATTCCGGACGAAAATTTTGTTGAAGAGGACGACAAAGCTGACGTCCAGATAAAGCGGTATTACACTGGCTATGGTATTTACCAAAAAATTCTGTGTAAGATCGATTGCGAAAAATGCACCAAAGCAATGACGAAGACACAAAGCGATTTAACGCTGTATTCGGAGGCCCTCATCAGAGCAAAAAATTACAAGAATGACAGCGAGTTAAGGCTAGTCAATCCTAGTGATAGGGTCTTCGAAGTGTGTCGACTGCAAATGATGTGGTACGTCAAGCTCTTCAACGAATATGCTCATCATTCCAATGTTCGTTGTCTAATGTTGTCCGCTATCCAACGAAAAACCGAAAAGGTTTTTCCTCAATGGTTTGATCCAGCCGATGAGTGTTTTGCCCACAAAATTAAATTGTTAAAGTATTTAGTGACAGTGCTGCTCTTTAAAAATTCAAAGTGGCTTGTGAAAGAAGAAGTACTTAGGGAACGACATCGGAAGCGTGATGAAAAAATAAAAAAACTTAAAAAGAAGTTGCAAGTCAGAGCTCTTTGACTATCGAACATCTTACTTTTGGGTAAGTAATGAATTTGCAAAATAATAATATATTAACTTTATTAATATTTTGGATGTTTTTTATAGCTTTTTTTAATAATAATAATTTTAATTAAAAATTTTTTAAATTCGTAATTCAGTTTTATGTTAAATTTCATTTTTTTTATATTAATAATTAATTTAAATTAAAAATTTTAGAATTGTTAGTTTTAAGAAAAAATATTTCCAATAAAATTATACATATTTTATAAAAAAATAAAAAAAATTGTCTTTATTTAAAATAAGATCATTTTGGATTTGTTTCAGTTCATTGTCAAGCAAACCAACAATTGTACATACATATATACATGAATATGTAAATTTGTATAGTCGGCACGACAAAAAATAAACATACATACATACATACATTTGTTTCAACAGAAGCATACACACTTTTACAAACATACATCAGTGGTCGGCATTTCTTAGCACAATTGTGCAAACTAACTTCACACGTACGCTTACGCTCTATTGTTCAGTCGTTGTCGAGCCAGCAACGAATTAACATCATGTAAGACTATAGCGCAAAACCAAATATGCCCTGCGAGAAATATTTTATGATTCTAAATGCCTTTGGTGCCATGCAATGCCTTTTATGTTCCAAGTCTTTTAAAGATAATAGGGAATATATCCTTAAAAGACATTTTGTTAATTTTCATTATACTATTAATTATTTAAATTAGATGCTTAGTTTTAATTCCAATTTCTCACTGGGCTACTTTTTTTTCGTGCTCACCAACACACTGACAGATCCTCTTATGCCGACCACTGACATACATCGCATATGAGCAAGCGCAAAACCAACCCTTATTCGTGTACAACGTGGCACGCGCAAGTCAATATGTCTAAGTTACATATTTGCATATACGTATGTATACATTCCATGACGAATACAGTCAATCTCGGTTATGTGCCACAATCAAACATACAGATTTTTGTGGTTTGTTATAAATAAAAAAATAATATGGTACATAATCAAGTGTGTATAATTAAGCATAAGGTACTTAAAACAATAATTTTTATGATATTTTAAAAAACAAAACGTGAGATGCAGCAAGACACAGGCAGTTAAAAGGGATTGACTGTACACATGAATCAGAAGAATATTGAATATTTTCTTTGAAAAATTTTTGAAATTGAAAATCAACAAATAAACTATGTTGTTAATTTTATTTAAATATATTTTCATACTTATTTTTACAGGGTTGTCACTTTTTCCTTCTCATACATTTCAGAAATATATTAAATTTATGAATTTTAGCTTTTGAAATCGTCGCGAAAAGACGCTTGTAGGCAAGGCATGCTCGGGGAGATGTAATGGCGTCTGCTTTTATGAATGAATCGAATATGTTTTTTGAAAGTACGTTTGCGTACATGAATGAATATTTTGTTGTTGTGTAATTTACTATAAATTTTGACGTAGGCAATTTGGCTGCCATATTGCAATTTGTGACGATTGTTGTTTTTGTACAACAATATTTGTAGTTTTTGTGGGTAATATACCCTGCAAAAAGTAGGACTACATTATGTACTAGGACAGGACCACGATACTTGGTAACCAACACTAGTTACCGACGTGGTCCAAACGTATGGAAAAAATATAGTTACATTAACATTGCGATGTCATTGGACATGACCACATCTGGTCCAACGCTGCATAACATAGGACCACCTACCAAACTACCTCCTTAGGTCCAACATATATTATGCTTACACAAGACCATTGCGTTCTCGACCACCTACGAAACTACTTCGTCTAGTCCAACATATATTCTAATTACACTAGACCATGGCATACTCTACTTACTATTATTGTGGACCACATTTTTGAGCTAAGCAATCCACCTTACTCTATTTCCAATAAAAATTTTTAAACGCTGTTTTTATTATCATTTTTTTTTATTAAAAAATTTTTAGTTTACACAAGTATATTAAACTTAAAATATTTTCTTTGGATGCTGCAATTCATTTAAAAAAAAAAAAATTTTATTTACATATATTACACTTAAATTATTGTTAAAAACTTAACTCTATTTTGGGAGAGGTACGTATGTGTAACGCAAAAAAATCAGTTTTTATATTAGGTATGATTTTTGATCGAAGAAACCTGCCGGAAATGCCTCTTTTTTAAGACCTGAAAAGCCCTCCTCCGCAGTTACCGCTGTTTTTCCAATTGCTTCTGTAATAAATAAAAAATTATATATACATACTTATATGAATAATTCAATTGTCCATGCTTTTAAGTATGGTATACACCATAGAATAATCCTTAAAGCTCTTTTTGTTGCCAATTCTATTAATGTTGTATTCAAGGCAAAATTTACGCGCCAAAACTTTTTCGAAATTTTTTACAATTTTTTTTATTAGGGTATTCCGGCGTTCATCCGGCGAAGCTTTCCAGCTGTTTCCATTTTTTTTTTCCTTATGTACCAACTCAAAATATTTATATATGTATGTACTCGTAAGTATGTATATAAAAACAAAATTAAAAACGTTAATTAGTGCAGCCATGTAATATTGGTATAAAAAGTAATTGGTCGTTATGTGGCAAACATAACATTTTGCAAGTTATGTTTTCAATTGAAAACACTTCATTTTCAGTTCTGGGTACAGCATCAGCTAAGCATATACCCAAAGCTGAAAAAGAGTCTAAGGGTTCTTTGAAAAAACTAATAGTCTTAACATATCGTCTTCCAATTATTACCCCAGAGCCGGAATGCGATTTTTCAAAAGCTTGAATATTTATAATAATAAAAGGGTAGATTAAACAGATATTATTTGGACTTTTTGTGCTAAAAAAATAATGAAGATTGGTATATGCTTTAATATTTGAATTTATTTCTATAAATCCTGTTATTTTAGATTTGACATGAAAGTCTGAATATGTATTTATATTAGTTAGTTGCTTTAAAATTTTAGTAGGTTTTCTAACGTTTTTTTTAAATTTTGTAAATAATTTTCAAAGTCATACGCAGAAAAATTCTGAATAGCTCCTAACGTTTTTACACTATCAGCTAGGTGCAATAGACTGTGAATGTTGTATGAAACACTATCATCTCCCAATATTTTTGGAAAATTTTCAATGAATAATTTCAAGGCGTCTTCCGCGTTTTTTAAGTTTGAATGAACATTTTTTGAACAGGAGAGCAATCTACAAGCGCAATGTAATAATAAAAACTCATAGTATACATCTTCATGCACTTTATCTTTTAGAACTAAAATAGACGAACGAATTCCTTTGGAATGTGAATTTTAAGCGATTCCTAAATGATCGGACATTTGTTTTGTTTGCTAAAAATGACGCTTTTCATAATTTTAATATATTTTTAAAATTCTTAACTAAAACTTTTCATAACTCCAAGATCGATTAATGCATTAGATCTTAAAGGCACTGTGTTATCATTTAAAATTTACATTTTCAAATGGGTTTTAACTGTGTGAAGTCCTATTTGGTGATGATCACTGTGTCTTCGGAGATCGAAATCTCCATCACTTACAATTTTTCCAACTTTCGTGGGATACATGCATTTCTAATTTTTTTTTTGCTTCGCTGTGCAATTTTGAGCACCCATGAGCTGATGTGATGCGAATAGCAAAATGCTCAGCTGGTGCATCACATATTAAAGATCTAATTTTAATTCATATATTTTACCGCCTAGTTCTAAATCATTTACCCTAGAATTTGAAACTCATTGACAAAATAGCTCAAAACTTATCAATATCAGTTGGCTTTTGCTTGCCTTATATACACAGATGGACAAAAGTCACCGTCATGTGGCCACTTGAATGTTTAAGAAACGACCATGCCCACAAAATACTAAAAACACAGAAATTGAAATATACATCTGTAACTGCAATTAGTTTAATTTTTATTTGTGTACAAAATGTCTATTTTACTTTGCCTTACATACAAAAACAAAGACTTACTAATATTATCGTACATATTTCTAATGGACAAAAGTCACCGTCATTTCAGCCAAAATTTCATTTTTAAGCGAAGCAAACATATTTTAATATGTTGTATGTTTACCGTTATTTTTAATAACTTCTTGCAAACGTTTTGGCATCGAATGAACCAATTTCTTTGTAACATCTGAGCTGATTTTTAACCATTCTTCCAGAAGTATTTGCTTTAGGGTAGTTTTGATGTGATATGGTGTTCTCGAACGCGTCTATCCAAATGGTCCCACAAATGCTCGATTGGATTAAGATCTGGGGACTGTGGTGGAGTTTTCAGGGTGTGAGGAGTGTTGTACAAGACCCACAATCGAACAATTTCTGCTGTATGCTTGGGGTCGTTGTCATGCTGAAAGTAGTACTCGTTCTCAATTCCTAGCTTTTCAGCACTTCTCTTCAAATTTTCTTTGAGAATATTCAAATACAGTGTTTTGTCCATTATTTCGTCAATAAACACTAACTCTCCAACGCCAGCTGCTGACATGCAACCCCACACCATGACTCCAGCACCTCCGTGTTTTACTGTTGAGTGAATATTTTTTTCTGATAATGCATCGCCCTTTTGCCGCCATGTCAAAACACGCCCATCTGACTTATAAACACAAAATTTACTTTCATCAGAAAAGATAACTTTCTCCCAAAAGTCATTTGGCTTGTTTAAGTGCTGTTTTGCGAATAAAAGTCGTTTTGTTTGGTTAATTTTACTAATGAGTGGTTTTCTTCGACAAACTCGGGCATTATATCCATTACTATTGAGCACTCTACGGACAGTGCGAGGGTGCACAACTGTACCTGTGTCTTCCTTTAGCATTGCAGCTATTTCTGACGAAGGGGTTTTTGGCTCTTTTTTTATTATCTGTACTATCTCCCGTTTTTCCCGGTCTGATAGCGCAGGTGGTCGCCCGCTTCTATGTTGATACTCGCAATCTGGATCATTTTTAAAACGATTTATTATACCGGTAATTGTAGTTCGAGGCCGTTGAACTAATTCACAGATTTCCCGTATGCTTTTATGTTGTTTATAAGCATTTAAGATAATTTTACGCTCCTCAACAGTCGTTTCTTTCCTTTTTTGACTCATTTTGTATTAACACGCGGCGTTTGAAAATATTTGCACACAAATAACGGTACTGAATTGTGACATGTTAATTTCGAAGTTACCATATTACATGAAATTGATTATAGAATAAGTTAGAGTGCCCAAACTGTTTTTATTTACTTTATATTTTAGTTAAAACATAACCACGAGTGCAATGACGGTGACTTTTGTCCATTAGAAATATGTACGATAATATTAGTAAGTCTTTGTTTTTGTATGTAAGGCAAAGTAAAATAGACATTTTGTACACAAATAAAAATTAAACTAATTGCAGTTACAGATGTATATTTCAATTTCTGTGTTTTTAGTATTTTGTGGGCATGGTCGTTTCTTAAACATTCAAGTGGCCACATGACGGTGACTTTTGTCCATCTGTGTACATATATAGCGAGTTTTATTTTGAGCAAACAAAAAACTAAAATATAAATATGATCTTCTTTTAGACATTAGTTTTGCTAAAATGTAATTATAGAATTACGAAAAATTAATCATTATCGGTGAAAAAATCAAAACAATCTAAAAAAAATCAATCATATATTAATAATACCATTTGATTAAAGTTCACCTGGACTGACAAAAAAACCGTATTTAGGTACAAATCTTTATTGTCGCCTTCAATATAGACTCTCGAGCGAGTAACACTGCTATTATTTTCCATACACTTGTTTAATGTCCTGGTTGAGATGGCCTTCAACGAATTTTGTTTTTTTTTCGGCTTGCGCTAATTTTTGCCGCGTCATTCCCTCTACTCACTAGACTCGACACCAGCAACGATGTGTTTGAATAATGTAAGGTCTTCAGCCTCTTCTCCACGTGGTTTTCGCAAAAGATTCAGGTATTTTCGTACCAGTCTGTCATTGAATGCACACCATACCCAAAACATTAACCAAAATTTTTGGAGTCGATCTATAAGAGATGTTGAAAGCCTCTGGTGCCAACACAACGACTTTTAAGCACTATTTCTTACATTTTTTCGATGTTATCGACTATAGCAGAAGTGGATGAACCACTGGTATGAAGCAAATCTTCGATGACGTCACGACCTTCATTGAATGTTTTTCAAGCAAACCGTTGTTCAATTTTAACTTCACGTCGTCAACAAACAGCTGCCAAACACATACTAATTGACATATGGAGATCAAACTTCATATGAACAAAAAATTATTGATTTGGTTTGCGCGCGCCGTTAAAATGAACTATTCCGAATCAACTTTTATTCTGCATAAAAGCCATTGCATTACCCGAAATTTCTATTTTTCATATTATTAATTTTTTAGCTAAAAACTTTTCAAATATTTCGGAGTCCTTAATCAATATTTGAAAAATTTTCGCTTATTAATTTTTTTTGTTCCAAAAATTAAGTGCTTACAAAGAATTACATTCTTGCTGTAATTTTAGAATACCTCGCCAAAACTATAATTTTTCCAGGAATATAAATAATACACAAATTGTTTTTCGGTCATTGTACGCTTCAGTTTGGGTCGACAGACCGTTTATATTTAAAATAAATTTTCTTTTCATTTAACAATTACTTATTTAATAGATAGTTTATTTATATTGATTAACAATAACATAATATAAGGCGGTTGATGATTAACTTATTAGTTTTTCTAATTTTTACTCATATTTTTCTTTTTAGCTTTATAGTACTAATGGTCATTAGAATAATATTAAATAAAATGTATTTTTAATTAAAGAGAAAGTACACAATTAGGTCACTACTACATTTTTACTGTAAATACTACTAATAACACAATGCAATTTTATATAATATATTTAATTTTTTCACCTAAATTTTCCTTGTTAAAAATTTTGGAAATATCAATTGTCATAAACCGACAGAAAGATGCACACATTTCCTTCCGGTTAACTACTATTAGACTACATCCCATTCAGAATATTTTAAATCACATCTACATGATTTCTTTGACTTGCTAGCTGCTACAGAAATGTTTATATTCGTACCTTTCAAACGCGCACCTTCATTCTGCTTCGTTTCTAAAACTTTACTTCACACTGGTCAAGCTATTTGCCGCATGTTGCGCTACTAAATTTAAAATTAAGGCACTTAAACTAGTATTTGGTTGTATTTGTATACACATCATAGCATGTATGTATGTATGTGCATATGTATGTAAATCATACGATGAGTGACATCTTTCTACATATTGAAAGACAAAGGTTTGATGTTCGCTACTGGGGACATGCGACGCACACGGCCCATCATTTTGCGTTCAATATCTTCCAGGTCTCAGGCACATAGAATATCATGAAAAATAAGCCTACCACACAGATGGAACCGAAAAGCCAGAAAGCACCATGTGCGCCCATTGTATCTGCAAAGATTTAGGTTACAAGTTAATTGTTTGCCGGGGGTTATGTGGGATTTCATTAGAAACTTACCAATCATGTCGCGGAAGGTTTTGGTCACAACGAATGTGCATGTCCAGTTGAAGGCGGTGGCCACCGATGCAGCAGAGCCACGAATTTTCGCCGGCAAAATCTCGCCCATCATCAACCACGGTATGGGCCCGAAACCGAGTGAGAAGCCAACCACGTAAATCACGAAACTGGCCAGTGGTAACCAACCAACCTCGGCGATGTTCATGCCAGATGCTTTGCAATAAAAGAATCCACCAAGTGTAAAGAGCGAAATAATCATGGCCACATCGGAGATATAGAGCAAAATCTGCGAAAGCAATGAGTGAATAACAAACCGTTAGAAAATTATTGTCTTCAAATATAGTGTGGGCATTTCCTTTTACCTTACGTCCGAGCCGATTGATGAGTACGGTTGCCATAAATGTTGCAATAAAGTTCACTATACCCACAATAATTGTGCACAAATTACCATCAATGGTGGAACCAGCTTCTTGGAATTTTATTACTGTGTAAAAGATGACAGCATTTATACCGCTAAGCTGTTGGAAAAACATCAAACCCAAAGAAATGGATAGAGGCTTCAAGCTGTTGTGTCTTAACAACTCTACTAATTGATTGCCTGATGAGTGTCTGTCGGCATGTGCCTGTGTACGCAAAAGACCATTTAATTCTGGCTCAACGTCAGCTTGTTTACCGCAAGCTAGCAGCAAGCGTACGTCCAGCTAGCACCATGGCAATGTTAACAGTACAAGCGATGAGCAGCCAAGAGATAATGAAGGGCACGGCGGTAGCAAGAATTGTATTACGACGTCCCGTATACTCAATAAATGGTCCGCCAGGGGCATTAGACCGCCAACCCAGGAGGCCTTATCGAACTTACCGCTTGTGGTGTTACTTCGAAGTCCGTATAATTTCTGTCAGTCATTGATACCAACGCTGGAGAGGTGTAGGCGGAAGAGAAACCAACAACCAATGAACCCATTGATACGCTCAGTGCAGCAAGCACCTGCAAATAAAAAAAGTTTTTTTTTTTTTAATTATTCACAAAAACTCAGAAAATATTAAATATTCGAATAATTTGTTTTGATCTAGCTTATAACTGCACCTGATGACCGATCCCACTTGGTTTAGGCTCATCATTGGGTATTGTAAACGACATAAACTTCAGCAACTTCATTTTATGTGATTTTGAGAATACTTTTTAGACCGTTACTGTTTCGAAATGACTGAGTTTCGCACATAAATTTCACGAGTGGTTCACAAATTAAGTTGAAATACTTCTTTTCGTATGCAAATATGAAGTGATCCAATAGTAGAAACAACACAATTAATATAGAAAGGAACTGCCGCGCACGGACTTGCTTTGCTACTACGTCGCACAAGTTTCCTAACGCATTCCTCGAAAGCTAATATCGAACTGATTGCAATGGTGTAATTTTCGAAGATATTTTCAACATTGCCCGCCGTTGCTTTTGCAAGCTATAGCTGCTAATAATTTAGATTGGTTGTTGCTATTGCAGTCACTGTCGGTACACCCGTTTCTTGAGATTACTAACCTAAATGCTTATCAGTGTAGAGTTCACAAATTTTAAAGACCAGATGTTTTTGGTATTATGAATTGAACACTTGTGCATAGCTAATTGAATTCGATGCAAAAAAAATTCTGTGCGCATGTGTATTACAATTACACTAGAATTTGTGGAACAAAACAACTGTCACAAATAAATTTAAAATTAATTAATTAACTTTTAAATATGTAGCGCAATATGAACCGTATCCATTACAAACGTTACTATTATTCAAACTTTTAATGCTTTTAATTTTTATACCCTGAACAGGGGAAATTTTGCACATGCTTTTTCCTTTCAAGTTCTTGCATGGAAAATTTGTTTAGCAAAATATAAACAGTTTAGTTTTTTTTTTTTCAAATTTAGAAAAAAATATTTCTTTCGCTTACGTAGCCCTATTTCAAATGTAATTAAAAAAAAATTATATATACATATACGCCGAGCTTGACTTCGTAAATACCGCAAATTGTCATGCAATTTTCAACGGAAATCGCTTTAGTTCAAAGTTTATTAAACATACAAAATAAAAAATATTAAATAAATATATGTTTAGAATGCACATTTGCTTTATACCTACATGGGGGTGCATTGATTTTACTCTCAGGCGATTTCCGGCAAACACTACCAGTAATACCACGATCGACCGCTGCCGATGAGATCAATGCTTGCCTCAAATCATCACCATTGTGGCGTTATGTGTGGAAACTTCAGCTCACGACAAACATGCGAGTTGCATTGCTAAACGATCCATCTGCCGAACTGTTCTCCAATCAACTGCTAACTATCGGTAATGGTCATGTTCCTGTCGACGCATCGAATGGATTCATTTCGTTCCCGCTAAATTTTTGCAATTTCGTCTCAACGAAAGAGGAGCTCAACAAAGTGTTTCCGAACATCATTGCTAACCACAAAAACTACGATTGGTTGAGTGAAAGAGTAATTTCAGCAGCAAAGGACAAGGATGTGGATCACTTAAACTTCAAAATTCAAAATCAAATCGTTGGGACACTGCATTCCTTCAAATCTATCGACTGTGAAACAAACGAAGACGAAGGAACCAACTACCCAACTGAGTTTTTGAATTCATTGGATGTGCCTGGCTTGCCACCGCACAATTTACAATTGAAGGTTGGTTCAGTCGTCATCATGCTCCGCAATCTCAACCAACCAAAATTATGCAACGGAACGCGTTTAGCGGTCACAAAACTCATGGCCAATGTGATTCACGCGAGACTACTAAAAGGAAAATTCAAAGGTGAGGAAGTTCTCATTCCGAGAATTCCAATGATCCCAACCGATATGCCATTCGAGTTTAAGCGAATCCAATTTCCAATTCGTCTCGCATTCGCCATGACAATTAATAAATCACAAGGCCAATCATTGAGTGTTTGTGGCTTGAATCTGGAAAATGCGTGTTTTTCACACGGACAACTGTATGTCGCATGTTCCCGTGTCGGAAAACCATCTGCTTTGATCGTTTTCGCACCTGACAACAAAACCAAAAATATCGTATATCACAGAGTGCTTCAATGAAATTACCTAAAAATAATTTATATGGCAAAACAACGTTTGCCGGGTCAGCTAGTATATGTACATATTTAAAATTTGCAAAATTATTTACATATGCTGATTATCCATTTTTGTGTCCAGTTTTGTTTGCTTATTTTTTACTAAAACAGCTGTTTGACAGCGAAAAGCTTTTTACCTCACGTGGTGACTTTTTTAAACTTTTTTCTTATGAGGTTTGAGCAAGAATAGCTTCACAAAATATGCCTCACAAGAAATCTCTCACATTTTTCAATCGATATACACAAATTTATTTACCAATTTGCAGATAATTTAAAGTTGATTAATAATGCTATCTCTAAAAGTTAATATTTATACATAATGTATCAATAAAATAAATCAATAACATGAGAAGCAAACAGAAGCTCGATAACTAAATTTAGTTACTTATATCCTGGAATCTTAGCACCTCTTATCAACAAAATACATACAGTGTATCACAGAAATAAAGTCAAATTATTTGCAAAATAAAAAATATATATTGTGTGTGTGATAATATTGCCCACACGAATATGACAGATTGATATCATTGACATATTCCGTTATTAAGAACCGTTAGATCTTCTCAGTAAAAAGCGAAAATCACGTCACATACATAAATAAGTATGCAATATACCATTTCAGTATGGTTTTGATTGATACACAGCGTTCATATTTTTTTGAAGCAATAAGTAGTTGTTTTTTTTTATAAAATAATAATTTTCCAAAGTTATCATTAAATTTCATCGGTAATTGCAATTATGTATATTTTGATCATGGAGCCGCCCGTCAAGGAACTATCAAAATTTGAAAGATGCTATTATAAAACTATATAAAGAAAACAAAAGTCAGAGGCAAATTGGAAAAATAATAAATAAAAGTAATTCTAATATTCAAAAAATAGTAGAAAAATACAAAAAACAAAGGAGAATACAAAAAATAAGGAAAGAAACATTTGATTCCAAGGATCGGTACATTATCACACACAAGATACAGGCTAATCTGAAGAAAAGTGCTCCAAAAGTGCGTACTGAAATTAAAAATGAGACCATTAAAACCTGCCATCCCCAAAGTAATCGTCGAGTGCTGTATAATGCTGGTTCCCATGGTCGTAATGTCCATAAAAAGCCATTCATAAGCAACATTGGATCATTACCTGTGCAACTCACCTTTATTTCCAACCTCAATTGTTGTAAAGAAATAATGCACAGAACGAGGTTTCAAACTTCGGAATTCACTTTTATTTTACAAATGATGTTATGTGATGCACAGCACGGTTTTTTGTTGATACAAATTCTCTATTTTAGTTATATACTTATGTATATCTCGCAAAATGATGGATTGGTCGAATAACCCAAATGGCGGCGGAATCGGCGAGCGATGAAAAAAGGAAAAAGAAGATGCTGCGGAAATGTAGGCGCAAGTGCACGGTCGTTACCACTACGGGAGCCAAAAGCGAAAAGTCCCGCGGCTGGAGTTGTCCGTCCTTTTTTTTGCGTAAACTGTTGTGTTCCAGTTGGAAGTGTGGTGTCATGTTTGAGTGTATTGGTGTGATGTGTAGTGATGTGGAAGGTGAGTGGTGAAATGTGGTGTGGCTGTGTTTCATGATAGGGTAGGCCGAGAGTCATTTAGACAAACATTAACAGACAAAAAAGAATAAACTTTGTGAAAACACAAACAAATATGATTACTTTGATATATGTATTAATATGGAATTTAAACGATAGTGCGGCCAATTGTGACTTGAAGGATCATTTGTGTTCCAACACGACAATGATCCAAAACACACCGCACACATTGTTAAGGAATGGCTACTTTACAAGACATCTAAACAATTAAAAACATCAGCGCTATCTCTTGATGTGAACCTTATCGATCATTTGTGGGGTTTTATAGAGCGAAAAATCAGAGGACACCAAATAACCCGCAAAGAATCTTTGAAATCTGCTTTAATCGAAGAATGGGGCAAGATTCCATCTTCAGTGACCCAAAAACTCGTAAAGTCCATGCCATCCGGATTGTATACAATAAAAAAATCCAAAGGCTATCCAATA